>NC_084532.1:0-300000 GCF_024500275.1 Phycodurus eques | reverse complement strand
CAGACTGCAACTAACGTACGTGTTGTTTGTTTGAGACACCGCAAAACAGTCCCACACCGACGACATGTTTTTTCACCGACAAGATTGAACTTTATTGGCCGTCATTGTTACAGTACTGCGCAACAAGACACATGACAAGGTTAAACGTAAACTAGCTTTTGGATTCATACGCGACGAAGACGCGGAGTTAAATGTATTGTGCGGAGCCGATCGATAACATCATTGAGCAGATCGGCGACTTGTGACATGAAAGCTGATCAGAATAAAATGCTAATTATCGGCCGATACCGATAACGCCGATCAGATCGGTGTAAAGTCTAGTTGTTAGCGTTTATTTTAGTCTTCAAACCAACGTAAGCGCTGATGACAGACATAAAAATAAAATAAATTACTTTACCATACTGGAAAGAAAGTAGAAACAGTTGCATTACAAGCTTAACATTAAGCTAAAGGTTCACCAAAGGTCAAACTAGGAACTTTACATCACAATGAATTGGGACAAAATTCACAAAAACGTCTCACAGTAACACAAACACTAAACCTTGTGACTCATCGGTGGGTAGGTAAAGGAATCAACATTTCATAGCATTTGGTTCCATGACTTTCATTGTCAAAATTCACCGGTGTCATGTGAAGTTACTTTTCGTGCCAAAATGCTGACTTCTGGTGTCAAAATAAAGGATCTAAAGGTTCTAAATAAAGGATACATGCTTAAAACAAGAAGTCAAGTTAAAACTTGCACATATAAACCATTTGACGTGATAAAACAGTCGCAAATAACTATTTTAACAATGAGTTATTTAATTTTTATCCATCCATCCATTTTCTACCGCTTATCAGAGGTCGGGTCGCGGGGGCAGTAGCTTTAGCAGGGACGCCCAGACTTCCCTCTCCCCTAGCCACTTCATCCATCTCTTCCGGGGGGATCCCGAGGCGTAACCAGGCCAGCCGAAGGATGTAATCTCTCCAGCGTGTCCTGGGTCGTCCCGGGGGTCTCTTCCTGGTGGGACGTGCCCGGAACACCTCACCAGGGAGGCGTCCGGGAGGCATCCGAATCAGATGCCCCAGCCACCTCGTCTGGCTCCTCTCGATGTGGAGGAGCAGCAGCTCTACTCTGAGATCCTCCAAGATGACCGAGCTTCTCACCCGATCCCTAAGGGAGAGCCCGGACACACTGCGCAGGAAACTAATTTCGGCCGCTTGTATCCAGGATCTTGTTCGACCCACAGTTCGTGACCATAAGTGAGGGTAGGAACGTAGAACGACCGGTAAATCGAGAGCTTCGCCTTTCGGCTTAGCTCCTTCTTTACCACAACGGATCGATACAAAGTCTGGATCACTGCAGACGCTGCACCGATCCGCCTGTCGATCTCCCGTTCCATTCTTCCCTTAC
Organism: Phycodurus eques; assembly: GCF_024500275.1. NCBI lineage: Eukaryota > Metazoa > Chordata > Actinopteri > Syngnathiformes > Syngnathidae > Phycodurus > Phycodurus eques. The sequence goes on along the minus strand of NC_084532.1, from coordinate 298,607 downwards.
TCGTGAACAAGACCCCAAGATAGTTGAACTCCTCCACTTGGGGCAGGATCTCATCCCGGACCTGGAGAGGGCATGCCACCCTTTTCCGACTGAGGACCATGCTCTCAGATTTGGAGGTGCTGATTCTCATCCCAGCCACTTCACACCAGTGAGAGTTGGAGGTCATAGCTTGATGAAGCCAACAGAACCACATCATCTGCAAAAAGCAGAGATGCAATACTGAGGGCACCAAACCAGACCCCCTCTACGCCTTGGCTGCGCCTAGAAATTCTGTCCATAAAAATTATTAACAGAATCGGTGATAAAGGGCAGCCTTGGCGGAGTCCAACCCTCACCGGAAACGAGTCCGCCTTACTGCCGGATATGGGGACCAAACTCTGACTCTGGTCGTACAGGGACTGCACAGCCCAAATCAGGGTGGTCGGTACCCCATACTCCCGAAGCACCCCCCAAGGGACACGGTCGAACGCCTTATTCAATTCCACAAAACATATGTAGACTGGTTGGGCGAACTCCCATGCTCCCTCGAGGACCCTGCCAAGGGTGGAGAGCTGGTCCACTGTTCCACGGCCAGGACGAAAACAACACTGCTCCTCCTGAATCTGAGATTCAACTTCCCGACAGACCCTCCTCTCCAGCACCCCTGAATAGACCTTACCAGGGAGGCTGAGGAGTGTGATCCCCCTTTAGTTGATGCCCCAGCCACCACCCCAGTCTGTCAATCCAGAGGCACTGTCTCCGATGTCCACGCGATGTTGCAGAGCCGTGTCAACCAGGACAGCCCTACAACATCCAGAGCCTTGAGGAACTACGGGCGAATCTCATCCACCCCCGGGGCCTTGCCACCGAGGAGCTTTTTAACCACCTCGGTGACCTCAACCCCAGAGATAGGAGACCCCGCCTCAGAGAACCCAGACTCTGATCCAACATGGGAAGGCGTGTCGGTGGAATTGAGGAGGTCTTCGAAGTATTCTCCCAACCGGCTCACAACGTCCAAGTCAAGGTAAGCAGCGCCCCATCCCCACTATACAGTGTTGATGGTGCACTGCTTCCCCCTCCTGAAACGCCGAATGGTGGACCAGAATTTCCTCGAAGCCGTCCAGAGGTCTTTCTCCATGGCCTCACCGAAATTCTCCCATGCCTGAGTTTTTGCTTCAGCGACTACCAAAGCTGCATTCCGCTTGGCTAGCCGGTACCCATCAGCTGCCTCAGGAGTGCCACAGGGCAAAAAGCCCCGATAGGACTCCTCTTCAGCTTGACGGCATCCCTCACTGTTGGTGTCCACCAACGGGTTCGGGGATTGCCGCCACGACAGGCACCGACCACCTTAGGGCCACAGCTCCGGTCGGCCGCCTCAGCAATGGAGGCGCGGAACATGGTCCACTCGGACTCGATGTCCCCCACCTCTCCCGGAACATGAGCAAAGTTCTGTCGGAGGTGGGAGTTGAAACTACTTCTGACAGGGAATTCCGCCAGACATTCCCAGCAGACCCTCACAATACGTTTGGGCCTGCCACGTCGGACCGGCATCTTCCCCCACCATCGGAGCCAACTCACCACCAGATGGTGATCAGTTGACAGCTCCGCCCCGCTCTTCACCAGAGTGTCCAAGACATGCGGCCGCAAGTCCGATGACACGACCACGAAGTCGATCATCGAACTGCGACCTAGGGTGGCCTGGTGCCAAGTGCACGTGTGGACACCCTTATGCTTGAACATGGTGTTCGTTATGGACAATCCGTGATGAGCACAGAAGTCCAATAACAGAACACCGCTCGGGTTCTGATCGGGGGGGGGCCGTTCCTCCCAATCACGCCCTTCCTGGTCTCACTGTCATTGCCCACGTGAGCATTGAAGTCCCCCAGCAGAACGATGGCGTCCCAGGCGGGAACACTCTCCAGCACCCCCTCCAAGGACTCCAAAAAGGGTGGGTACTCTGAACTGCTGTCTGGTGCATAGGCACAAATAACAGTCAGGACCCTTCCCCCCACCCGAAGGCGGAGGGAGGCTACCCTCTCGTCCACCGGGGTGAACCCCAACGTACAGGCGCCGAGCCGGAGGCAATAAGTATAACCACACCTGCTCGGCGCCTCGCACCGTGGGCAACTCCATAGTGGAAGAGAGTCCAACCGCTCTCGCGAGCACTGGGGCAGAGAAGGGGGGCGTCCGGACCAGAGACAAGCACAGATGTGCCAGGACCAGGCCCGGCGTCCGCCTCATTATGCCTCATGCCAGCCCCCAGGTCACCCTAAATGAGATGTGAATGTGCGAAATATGTACAGTGTGCATAATAAAATGTGCAGTAAGAGCCTACACTCCTGCGGGCCCAGCCCGGCTGGCTGCAAGACCACAGAGAAGAGGGGAAAGCCCCTCCGCACCCTACAGTTAATCCACCCGTCATCACCAACCACCACCCAACGACCATAACAGGGCACAGAAGCCCCCCTGTTCCAAGGCAGGAGGCACCAACACCCTACCATAGCCCCCGAAGTCAGGCGGGGACCCCACACAGCCCGAGCAAGAGAGAGGCGACAGGAGGAGAGGGAAGAGGCCCGGTGCAGCAGCAAGGACCCCAGGCCCCCACCCGGAGACCAGTACGAGGCCCCTGGAGTGGGGGCCAGCAGGCACCTCACCCAGGGACCAGGAGCAGCACCTGGACCGGCCCCTCCCAGGAGGGTAACACGGACAAAACCCGGAATTAGTTTCCTGTATCAAAGCAAGAACTCTATCGATCTTAAAGGGAAAAAGGGCCTTATATCTGCTTTGAACTCGCAGATATTGACTGATAATTAATTAGTTAATTAGTCAGGACCCTGCCCTGCGAATGGTTGGCGACCAGTTCAGGGTGTACCCCGCCTCTCGCCCGAAGATAGCTGGGATAGGCTCCAGCACGCCCGCGGCCCTTGTGAGGATAAAGCGGTACGGAAAATGGATAGTTCGGATCCATTTGGAATTTGAACAACATGCAATTCCAGATGTTATATCAGGCCATGGAAGTTGTTTTCCCCTCATTCCTGTGCCAAAGACTACACTCCTGTTATTTGCTATTTTGTAGTTACAACGAGCTTTAAAAATCATTTAACCTCCAGTATAATAGAGGTACCGTTTAATAAGATGGAATTCAAACTCATCGCATCCCAGCTGGCAACTATTTTCTGTTGACTATAACATGATTATTATTGGACGTCGATGTCCGATGACTTCACTTGTGATCATTATAAATCCCCTAAATTAGAACCAGGTCGAGCGAAATGCAACCGTTTGAAAGACCTCGTTCATGACAACTACCTTATTGAATCAGGTTAATGCGTTCAGAACATCAGCTATGACGATAATTATGGGAGCCAAACATAGACAGCATTCAATAAATTACCAGCTAACGTTCACGAATTACGTCAGGAAAGTCTATTTCTATACTGTAAACTGGAGTGTGGGTCAGTTTAACAGCAAACGTTAAGGCATAATTTAAAAAAATAACATTAAAATTGACAGCTCCACCACTGAGGACAAAAACAAACTGTTTCCCAGAACGACGGTCAAAGATAATAAAAATATTCCCATAATCAGACTTACTTTGAAGAAGATCAATTTGCCGTTTCAACGATTCACGCTCCGCCATGTTTATCTCGCTCGCTCTTCTTCCTGTATTACGGAGGTTGCCAACCACATTATTGCTGTGTTACCGCCCCCTTCTGTTTCGGAAGATGAACGGCAGGTGCTAGAAAACGGTATACTATAATACTCAGTTGTTGACAGTCCAGAACTTGGAATATTGACTCTGTATCTCATCACAATCCGATCCTGAAAGGTAGACGTGACGTGGTTTTCACTGGGGGAATAATTGTTTGGTTTTGGGAAAATGAAAATGTTAGCCAAGCAAGACTGAAAAGGAATAACTGGCCTAACATCTCAGACTGGTGCTGTGTGCATACAAAGAAATGTCATTGAAGACCAATTATTGTGGCTAAAATTGCTCTAATTTCTGTTATTTGGTGAAGAATTTATTTGAACTGAACTCAAGTGGTATTTTGGGACAATATTTGAAGTTGCACATTTCCTTTTCTATTTGTGTCTATTTGACGTTCATGCTCATTTTAAAATAAAATAGTTACTCATGAGTTAGTACTTGAGTAGTTTTTATCACAAGTATTTGGAGGACTACTTTTTACTTTGACTTGAGTCCATCCATCCATCCATCCATTTTCCGTGCCGAGTAGCTGAAGGCTGCTCTTGATTTGAGTCGAATCTTTGCCAACTCGACCTCTGTGCCTGTGAGCGAGAGATGTGGGGGGGGCGGGGGCGGGCGGGTGATGAGGTGAGATGCTGGGAAAGGCTGTCATGGCGGCTCTGCATCTAAAGAGTTGTGAAGAGTAACAGTGTTGATTACATTGGAGTTTAATTTAATCCCACTTGAAACAAACGACGAAGCCCACGATTGAGATGTAACACGTCTGTCAATCTTACGTCAATGACCTGTCACCATCTTTAATGCCGTCTCCATGAATTGACGTCATTCAAGAATTAACGTCTCATTTCTCCAAACAAATACCTCTCTTAACTCCTCTGTTGCTCTCCTCGCCTCCTGTGGTGGGAGGCGCTAAAACAGAGGGGCGAGGAAGTATAAAGTAGCAGTTTAATAAATTAGATTATAGAAACCTGGTCGCAGTTTTGTGTCCCTTTCACCACAGATAACAATAGATATATACGACACGCCCATTTTGAGCTTCGTGCTGACGGTGACGCTAAGCTAGGGAGGTCAGTGCATTCCATGTATGTGGACGGCAAGAAAGCCAAAAGACCAAGGATGCCAGTCCATTGTGCTACATACGGTTGCGAAAAACGCCTTAGAATTATGATAAGGGAATTTGGAGTCCGTTTTAGTTTTTTTTTTCATGTTGTATATTGATAGCATACACTTAGGTGTTGACAAAACAGTAACACTCATGAAAATCGGTTGAGAAATGAGCAAGTAACGACTTAATTTCAGTTTCCATGTATTGCCTTCTCTGGAAACGTCGACCTTCCTAACATGGCCACCACGTAGGCACGTCGAATACCCAGGCTGGTACGGTGCACTGGTGTATCTAGTGTCCATATCTATGGCTTTCACGAGCAGTACAGAGCAGAAGTTGCGGATTAATTTGACAAGTCCTGTCAGAAAATTGCCAATGGACACTTTATCAGAAGAATGAGTATTATAAACGACGTCGCTCTGAGTTGAAATCGAAGGGGAAGTGAGTCTCACGCAGACCAACTAATGGAGACAAAATAAAACGGACAAGCTAAGGAATTGGTAACACATTTTGCTAATTTCGTTTCATTGCCGCAACGTAACGTCATCAAAATTACCACTGCCATTCTCCTTAATTTACAAGCTAACAAGCTGCACAATGCCAAGAGTTAAAATAATTCATTTGGCTAGACGGGGGTTTCCATTACGAGTCACTGTCGTGATTATTTTATTGCTGCGTTTTTAAAGTTTGAAACAAGTCGATCGGAATTAAAGTTACCATATCGTACAAAACAAATAAATTTCAGTTTAAATTTAGCTTCTTTTTTTCTTCTTAGCATTTCCTGCAAGTATATAAAAAAAAAAACACGCACACATGTGATTGTGTTGTGTATGTGTGTGTAGAATGTGTTAAATTGTAATAAAAGACAGGCTATGGGTTAATTTTCACATGAATGCTTTACTCCAGCTCTTCAAAACACACTCTTATGTCCCCACGCTCCCCATATCGTACAAAACAAATACATTTCAGTTTAAACTTAGCTTCCTTTTTTTTTCTTCTTAGCATTCTTAGCATTTCTTGTAAGTATATAAAAATAAAAAACCACTCACATATGATTGTGTTTATGCGTGTGTAGAATGTGTTATATTGTAGTAAAAGACAGGCTTTGGGTTAATGTTCACATGATTGCTTTACTCCAGCTCTTCAAAACACACTCTTTTGTCAACACATCCCTCTCAGGCGCTACATCGCAGGCGCAAATGCTATTACACTGAATATCAAAACAATACGTGTCTCGCTTAGGTTCTTTTTTTTTCTTTTTAAGGACTACTGTATACAATAATGTTGTTGGTCAATGGCATAATACTATCTCAGTTGATGTAACGAAGTAGAATAATTTGTGCGACTGCTGTGGGCTTATTCTTTTGCTTATTATTATTATTATTTTTTTCCCCCTGTACAGTATATCTACCGTCCTGCTTTACGACGTGGCCTCAGCATCATGACATCGACAGGCAACCAGTTCTTCATTGTCACTGAAACGCCTGAGTCCCCTCGACACTACCATGCCGGTTGCATATGTTATATTCATGAGCATCAACAAAGTTTTGGCTTCCCCAAAAAATTACAAGTATTGGTACAACGCTCATTGACACCATTGTACTGTGAGGTGGATAAGAGCTGTTTGGAGGAACTGAGTGCAGATGAAGCTGGTCTGCTGCTGGCCCTCACTGACGACTCTGAAAGGCTCAAGTGGTTCAGAGAAAAAGATGTTCTCCATAGAGCACAAAGACTTTCTGAGGGAACTGAAGTGGTTGTGGAAGAAGGAAGAGAGAAATTGAATGGCATCATCCGCTACATTGGAAACCTGTCAGAACCAGTGTCAGAAGAGCCTTTGAAGGAAATATTCTTTGGAATTGAACTGCAGGTATGACCTTAAAAATATAGCTCCATTCCACACAGAAATATCAGCTAGCTTGCCTCTGGTGACATGTTTTCAGGCATGTCCAATATAAATGTTCTTTTCCTTATGTTGGCTATCATACCAACATGTCACAGCAATCGTGTTCACTTAAAGGCTTTTAGAATCGAATTAAACATTGTGGTACTTCTATCTAGATTGTGTTATTTCTATCTTTTATGTATTAAAGGAAACAACCTGTTTTCTTCACAATGTAAAAAAAGTACCCAACTGTCTTAAAGGTCCTGTATTTTGGCTATTTAGACCTCTATTGAGTGACTAACATGGACTTAGTATTAAAGTGTCAATTTCATTTAAAAAAAAAAAAAAAAAAAAAAATATTGGTTTTGTCATACGAGTGTCCAGAAAAGGCCCCTCTGACAGCAACTTCTGCTTGATCCAGTTTTGTATCCGCTTTGTCCATATTTGGCTAAGATCGCCCCTTTCCTCTGAATGGCTGCCTCCATGTAGAAACCCTACTTGTGAGAGCACACGTGTTTATGTCGACAGCGCTGGCTCGGGAGCGGAAAGGGAAGGAGGTGATCTTCGCTGGTGACTTAGAAATTTGAATGTCCGGATTTCAGTCCTCTTGGCAGAAGAACCTTTGGAACTCAGGAATGTGTGGATGATTTTAATTCATATTTCACATGTTTACTGAGGCACCACAGAGACAATGTTACATCGCAAATACTAGAAAAAGTTGGTTTGGCAAAATATGTCCCCTGTAATAAAAGTTATCCCGACATTCTTTGGCCAAAATACACAAAAGATACACAATTTCAGCACACTTAATTTCCACTTAAGTGGTTGAAAACACTATTATTTTTTTAAATTTTTTTTTTGGGGGGGGGGGGGGTGTCATGCAAATGAGCCACTGCTTACTACTGGGGAGTTGTGACAAGGCGAGCAGCTGGAGCCTCTTGATAATCAAGCCTACCTAATGACATCATAATCTTTGAAAAATCAATGATGCAGCAGCAGAAGAAGCAAAGTGTGGGTTCTCTGAGGCGGGCTCTCCTATCTCTGGGTTTGAGGTCACCGAGGTAGTAAAAAAGCTCCTCGGTGGCAGGGCCGCGGGGGTGGATGAGATTCGCCCGGAGTTCCTAAAGGCTCTGGATGTTGTGGGGCTGTCCTGGTTGACATGCCTCTGCAACATCGCGTGGACATCGGGGACAGTGCCTCTGGATTGGCAGACTGGGGTGGTGGTCCCCCTTTTTATGAAGGGGGACCGGAGGGTGTGTTCCAACTACAGGGGGATAACACTCCTCTGCATCACTGGTAAGGTGTATTCAGGGGTGCTGAAGAGGAGGGTCTATCGGGAGGTCGAATCTCAGACCCAGGAGGAGCAGTGTGATTTTCGTCCTAGCCGTGGAACAGTGGACCAGTTCTCCACCCTCGGCAGTGTCCTCGAGGGTGCATGGGAGTTCGCCCCAACCAGTCTACATGCGTTTTGTGGACTTGGAGAAGGCGTTCGACCGTGTCCCTCGGGGAGTCCTGTGGGGGATAATTCGGGAGTATGGTGTACCGAACCCCCGATATGGACTGTCCTGTACGACCGGAGTCGGAGTTTCGTACGCATATCTGGCAGTCTAAGTCTGACTTGTTCCCGGTGAGGGTTGGACTCTGCCAAGGCTGCCCTTTGTCGCCGATTCTGTTCATAACTTTTATGGACAGAATTTCTAGGCGCAGCCGAGGCGTAGAGGGGGTCCGGTTTGGTGGCCTCAGTATTGCATCTCTGCTTTTTGCTGATGATGTGGTTCTGTGGGCTTCATCAAGCCGTGAGCTCCAACTCTCACTGGAGCAGTTCGCAGCCGAGTGTGAAGCGGCTGGGATGAGAATCAGCACCTCCAAATCTGAGACCATGGTCCTCAGTCGGAAAAGGGTGGCGTGCCCTGTCCAGGTCGGGGATGAGATCCTGCCCCAAGTGGAGGAGTTCAAGTATCTTGGGGTCTTGTTCACGAGTGAGGGAAGAATGGAACGGGAAATTGACAGGCGGATCGGTGCAGCGTCTGCAGTGATGCGGTCCGTTGTGGTAAAGAAGGAGCTAAACCGAAAGGCGAAGCTCTCAATTTACCGGTCGATCTTCGTTCCTACCCTCACATATGGTCATGAGCTGTGGGTCGTGACCGAAAGAACAAGATCGCAGGAAAAGCGGCCGAAATGAGTTTCCTCCGCAGGGTGTTCCGGGCTCTCCCTTAGAGATAGGGAGAGAAGCTCGGTCATCCGGGAGGATCTCAGAGTAGAGCCGCTGCTCCTCCGCAATGAGAGGAGCCAGGTAAGGTGGCTGAGCCATCTGATTCGGATGCCTCCCAGACGCCTCCCCGGTGAGGTGTTCCTGGCACGTCCCACCGGGAGGAGACCCCAGGGACGACCCAGGACACGCTGGAGAGACTACGTCCTTCGGCTGGCCCGGGAACGCCTCGGGATCCCCCCGGAAGAGCTGGATGAAGTGGCTGGGGAGAGGGAAGTCTGGGCGTCCCTGCTAAAGCTACTGCCCCCGCGACCCGACCCGGATAAGCGGTAGAAAATGGATGGATGGATAACCAGGATTATTTTGATCAATATTGTAATCATGATTATCAATCACAATTATTAATCATGTTGGGAAAAAATCTGCACTAATTTTCAACAAACAGTATATAATAGTGTTCAGTTAAAAAATATTATTTAAATAAGAATAAATTAATAATAATTTTTAAAAAATGCACCCACAAAAATGAGACTTTACCAGGGGCTAACTGAATAAATATGCTATTACAAAGTGCATGGTTGTCCGTGTCTATATGTGCCCTGCGACTGAGTGGCGACCAGTTCAGGGTGTAGTCTGCCTTTCGCCCGAAGTCAGCTAGTATAGGCTCCAGCGCCCCGTGACCCTAACCAGGATAAACGGTGTTGAGAATGGATGGGTATTACAAAGTGCAATCACAAATTGCAACTTAATGGAAGCAAATACAGTTAATGAATAAAAGGCAATAACATGAGGCTGCATGCACTGACTTTTAAGTTGAAAATCCTTGTCAATATAGTGAATTGTCAAGGGCGACACATCGGCGTTGTTCTGCTTGACCATTGGTCAGTCATGCACGGTCACAAACAGCAAAGAGCCCGACAGTTGTGATTTCCCTCTCTATTTACTTCTAGTGATTTTTTGATTTTTTTACCGCGGTCAAGCCAGCCGAAAAGTTGAAGTCAAGGCAGCCGTTACAACGATTGTTAGTCTTACCATGACGCAGCCTCTCCGCCAATGTGCTGAGAGGGCCAACTTCAAAATAAAAGCTTCACGTTACTACATTAGACATCAATGGCATTACAGGCTTTTATTTTGAATTTTGCACCGTAGCGCGTTGCTGGCGCTTAATGAAGCCTTAACCATACGTTTGCCCTGAAAACACCTGGTATTCATTTAGTATGCAAAGAAACTGTATACTTAATCAAAGGTGGGTAGAGTTGCCAAATATTGTACTCAAGTAAGAGTATTGCTACTTTAGAAGATGTTGCTGACGGGGGGCACGGTGGACAAGTGGCTTGCACATCTACCCCACAGTTCTGAGGACCTGGGTCAAATCCAGCCTTGCCTGTGTGGTGTGCATGTTCCCCCCGTGCCTACTCTAAATTGAAAATAGGTGTGCATGTGAGCGTGAATGATTTTCTTTTTTACCTATTCTAACTTTTGTAATTCTTACAAAACAAAATAAAATCCATATCATGACACTGTGATCGTACAGAGTTTTAACAAAAGCATTCTGATACAAATAATATTTTTTTCTAGTAATCAGTTTTTACAATTATGTATTGTATTACAAAAGAACCACCAAAGAGCACCTTGCATCCTCACGCAGCTGCGACGTGCCTGCCATGAATGGCGTCTGTGGCTGCACTGAATCAGTTGCCAAATACAGCCTTTATCCACCGACATATGAATTCTTGTATATAGTGTGTTCAGATGGGTTTGGTCCTGGAAGTCCCTAACAAAACCTGACACTCTTGAATGAAAATGAACTTTCGTTCGAAAACTTTCCTTCATTGAACTCGTTCCGGTATAACACTGGGAGTAGCTATCTGATAAATTACCTTTAAAAAATAATACTAATCATAATAATAATAGTTTATATTGTATATGGAAATGTTTCAAAGCGAGGGTCTCAAATTTTACAGTGTAATTTAATGTAAACTAAAATATCTGCAGGATTGATACAAGAGCTTGAATTTAAGTCTACACTGTATATTGTTTTCCTTGTTGGATTGAAATACAAGTAGATTGTTTGCATTTAGAGATTAAAGGTGATTCATGTGTCCTGTTTTTATTTGTTCAAGGGAGAAGACTTGGGCAAGGGGAATACAGATGGCTGCTACCACAATGAGACGCTCTTCACTTGTGACAAAGACTGTGGTATATTCGCTCCTTTTTCCAGAGTCCAGCCACGTTGTTCCAACTCCGTATCACCAGCCGGCCCAGAGTCCTCTCTGTATTCAGAAACAGAAAAGCCAGTCCCAGGTGACAGAGTCACATACTTCATTGAAGATTACTGTCGCTATGGAATGGTGGTGAATGTCCAGGAAAAGGATGCAAAACATTTTGTGTTGATCTCTACGGTGAGTAATCATTTCTCATATGTACTACCTAAAATATGTAAGCACTTTTGCTGTCTGAAGGGTCATTTAATTTACACTCCTTTAAATATGTTTGTGGGACATCACACAGAGGTCTGCTTTGCTCGTGGGCAGCTCAAACAGTAGTCAAGAAGCAAACTCACATCTTTCCAACAACTAACCCAAACAACAAACATACGTCACACCCATGTCAGCCCGTCATAAAAAGTTCCATCGCTACAATATTGCAGGAGAGCGTTTTCTCATTGGCAATATGTCGCCAAAACGTTGGCATTAAATAAAAAACTACTATCACATGACATCTGAACGATTAAAGCTGGAGCACCAGCCAGGAACGGTAACCTCTTCATATTGCTTTATGTGATATTCATTTATTCATGTCACACCTTTTTCACACGATTGTACTGTTTGTCTGCTGTTTGACTCATTCACCACACCGTTTAACTTCTTAAAGGTTGCACATCTCTCCGCCTCTCATTGTGCTCCATTCAGTGCTGCATTCACTTGCCCAAAGGTTGTTGGAAATCCTAGCACTGTATAAAATTACCCCACAGAATAGCAACAACACAGGTTGCTTCAGTACATTTTATTATCCAATGTGAAAAACAATACTGACCTTTTTAACCTAATTTCATGTTTGTAATGAAGACTCAGCATCCAGGTTAAGAAACTTAAGGTTAAGATCTCCAGCAAAAACAAGACAAAAATACAATGAATAACAATTAATGAACATCAATAAACAACAGCAAAATCGGCATCCGATTCATCGTCTGATAGCCTGCAGAAGGGGAAAAAAAAAAACTAGTGCGCATGTTACTTAAATATCTCAAACTCATGGCCAGCGCTATTGTTTGGTGTTGACACACGGACCTGTTGAATGTTCCACACACCAAAGTATTATATATCCCGGTCGGGTTAAAACACAACAAAGTGTGAAAATGGTGTGAATGAAAGGCATTTACATAATTAAAGGATTATCACAAAACATTGCTGTAAATCGCTTGTAAATCAGAAACACACCAATTTATATTCGGTAATAGTCAGTGAAAATCACAGCCATATAGTCAAGTTACCTTTATTACAAGTGTTAAGGCCTTTTAACCAATGGTGATGGCAACGGGGGTGCGGCCATCCCATATTTGGAAGTGCCGATGTAGCAGCCAACCTGGAAGTTAAAAAAAGTTTTTTCCCGCTGAAGAAGTAGACTGCACCTCTGCAAGATGTCGCTGTCTCTTTCACAAAAGAAACCCCTGGCGTTGCTCATTTTGAGGAGACGGAGGAGACAAGCTGCAGAAAAAAAAGGATATGGGTTCATCCAATTGTAATGACTCTTTGGCACCTCGGAGAGTTTACGCTTGTTCGTGAGCAACAATTTTACCAAGACCGCTTCGAGGTGTATTTCAGGCTAAGCGGCGATTTCTGGACAAAGACAAAGCACATTTATTAGAGTGTCCTCCATTTTCCACTTGCCGTTTACAGTACAAGTCAGTCAAAATACCACTCAGAAATCACTCCACCAGCCTCTCTCCCATTGGGCAAGCTTTCTGATGTCACCGCTTCAACACACCAGAGCAGAACATTTATCTATCGGATGACGCGACACTTAGCGTCAGATACCTCTGCATTGACCCGACTCTTGGCGTCACGTCAAAACGCGTTGATGCCCCCTCGGCACACAGACAATTAATGGGAAAGTCGAGTCAGACGCCTTGCAAAATGCAGTGTGAAAAGGCCTCAAAGCTGACAGCTGGGATATGGGCTCCTGCGCACTCGATTTGTTCCAAACTCAAAGCTCCGTTAGCTGTGTCAACGTTGTCATTTTCTGCCAATTTAATTGAAATGATAATTTACCTGAAAAAGGCTGGTGGCGAACTGTGCTGCAAAGACCAGTAAATTCCCACCCATACAACAGCAGTGCGGGATTAGCCGGCCGAGCCGACGCAAAACCGACCTTGCTGAGATGTTTAATGAAGCTTGGCCAATGCTTTTCAGACATTAGCAGCTGTCGATTGACGTGCCTAAGGCAGACAGAGGTTGGTGTGACATATGTTTGGCGACTGACAGGATAGCACAAAAAGTAATCTCAATCACTCACATCGTTGAACCTAATTTTGTTTTTTAGGTTCAAGTTGGAGTGTAGGTGTTGCCGATACCAGTGTCTCACGCCAGTACCAGAAGCTCAAAATAAGAGTTAACGAATGGCAACAGCAAAATAAGCTCTTTGGCATTGACAGAGAAGATATGGCAATTTGTTTTATGGCCACAGCCTATAACCCCAATTCCAATGAAGTTGGGACGTTGTGTTAAACGTAAATAAAAACAGAATACAATGATTTGCAAATCATGTTCAACCTATATTTAAGTGAATACACTACAAAGACAAGATATTTAATGTTCAAACTGATAAACTTTATTGTTTTTAGCAAAAAATCATTAACTTAGAATTTTATGGCTGTAACACGTTCCAAAAAAGCTGGGGCAGGTGGCAAAAAACACTGAGAAAGTTGAGGAATGCTCCTCAAACACCTGTTTGGAACATCCCACAGGTGAACAGGCTAATTGGGAATGGGTGGGTGCCATGATTGGGTATAAAAGGAGCTTCCCTGAATTAACTCAGTCATTCACAACCAAAGATGGGGTGAGGTTCACCTCTTTGTGAACAAGTGCGTGAGAAAATTCTCGAACAGTTTAAGGACAATGTTCCTCAATGTACAATTGCAAGGAATTTAGGCATTTCATCATCTACGGTCCATAATATCATCAAAAGGTTCCATGAATCTGGAGAAATCACTGTATGTAAGCGGCAAGGTGGAAAGCGGGTTCTTCGGCAGAAAGAGAAGAGGAAAGCACAGAGCCTAGAACTGAATGTGGGGACTTTGAATTTTGGGACTATGACAAGAAAATCTCAGGAGTTGGTTGACATGCTGATTAGGAGAAAGGTTGATATAATGTGTGTCCAGGAGACCAGATGGAAAGGCAGTAAGGCTAGAAGTTTAGGGGCAGGGTTTAAATTATTTTACCATGGTGTAGATGGGAAGGAGGGACAGATGATGGTAGACTTTGCAACAAGGATGCAAATGGCTGTAGTGAACACTTTTTCCAGAAGTGGCACGAACATAGGATGACCGACAAGAGCGGAGGTAGAAGCACGCAGGTGGATTACATCTTGAGCAGATGATGTAATCTGAAGGAGGTTACCAACTGTAAGGTAGTGGTAGGGGAGAGTGTGGCTAGACAGCATAGGATGGTGGTGTGTAAGATGACTCTGGTGGTGGGGAGGAAAATTAGGAAGACAAAGGCAGAGAAGAGAACCATGTGGTGGAAGCTGAGACAGGACGAGTGTTGTGCAGCTTTTCGGGAAGAGGTGAGACAGGTTTTCGGTGGACGGGAGGAGCTTCCAGAAGACTGGACCACTGCAGCCAAGGTGATCAGAGAGGCAGGTAGGAGAGTACTTGGTGTATCTTCTGGCAGGAAAGGAGAGAAGGAGACTTGGTGGTGGAACCGCACAGTACAGGAAATCATACAAGGAAAAAGGTTAGCTAAGAAGAAGTGGGACACTGAGAGGACTGAGGAGAGGCGAAAGGAATACATTGATATGTGACACAGGGCAAAGGTCGAGGTGGCAAAGGCCAAACAAGAGGCATTTGATGACATGTATGGCAGGTTGGACACTAAAGAAGGAGAAAAGGATCTATACAGGCTGGCCAGACAGATGGATAGAGATGGGAAGGATGTGCAGCAGGTTAGGGTGATTAAGGATAGAGATGGAAATATGTTGACTGGTGGCAGCAGTGTGCTAGCTAGATGGAAAGAATACTTCGAGGAGTTGGTGAATGAGGAAAATGAGAGAGAAGGGAGAGTCGAAGTGTGGTGGACCAGGAAGTGGCAATGATTAGGAAGGGGGAAGTTAGAAAGGCATTAAAGAGGATGAAAAATGGAAAGGCAGTTGGTTCTGATGACATTACTGTGGAGGTATGGAAGCATCTAGGAGAGGTGGCTGTGGAGTTTTTGACCAGCCTGTTCAATAGAATTCTAGTGCGTGAGAAGATGCCTGAGGAAGGGAGGAAAAGTGTACTGGTGCCCATTTTTTAAGAACAAAGGTGATGTGCAGAGCTGTGGCAACTATAGAGGAATAAAGTTGATGAGCCACACAATGAAGTTATGGGAAAGAGTAGTGGAGGCTAGACTCAGGACAGAAGTGAGTATTTGCGAGCAACAGTGTGGTTTCATGCCTAGAAAGAGTACCACAGAGGCATTATTTGCCGTGAGGATGTTGATGGAAAAGTACAGAGAAGGTCAGAAGGACCTACATTGTGCCTTTGTAGATCTAGAGAAAGCCTATGACAGAGTACCCAGAGAGGAACTGTGGTACTGCATTCAGAACATCGGTGAGGTGTGCTGTAGGTGTGACAGACGACTTTAAGGTGGACGTGGGACTGCATCAGGGATGAGCCCTGAGCCCCTTCCTTTTTGCAGTGGTGATGGACAGGCTAACAGATGAGGTTAGACTGGAATCCCCGTGGACCATGATGTTTGCAGATGACATTGTGATCTGCAGTGAAAGCAGGGAGCAGCTGGAGGAACAGTTAGAAAGATGGAGGCATGCACTGGAAAGAAGAGGAATGAAGATTAGCCGAAGTAAAACAGAATATATGTGCATGAATGAGAAGGGTGGTGGGGGAAGAGTGAGGCAAGAGGGAGAAGAGATAGCAAGGGTGGAGGACTTTAAATACTTGGGATCACCCGTCCAGAGCAATGGTGAGTGTGGTCAGGAAGTGAAGAAACAGATCCAAGCAGGTTGGAACAGGTGGAGGAAGGTGTCAGGTGTGTTATTTGACAGAAGAGTCTCTGCTAGGATGAAGGGCAAAGTTTATAAAACAGTGGTGAGGCCAGCCGTGATGCACGGATTAGAGACAGTGGCACTGAAGAGACGACAAGAAGCAGAGTTGGAGGTGACGTAAATGAAGATGTTGAGGTTCGCTCTCGGAGTGACCAAGTTGGATAAAATTAGAAATGAGCTCATCAGAGGGGCAGCCAAGGTTCGATGTTTTGGAGACAAAGTTAGAGAGAGCAGACTTCAATGGTTTGGACACGTCCAGAGGAGAAATAGTGAGTATATTGGGAGAAGGATGATGAGGATGGAGCTGCCAGGCAAGAGAGCTAGTGGAAGACCAAAGAGAATGTTGATGGATGTCGTGAGGGAAGACATGATGGCAGTTGGTGTTCGAGAGGAGAATGCAGGAGATAGGCTTAGATGGAAAAGGATGACGCGCTGTGGCGACCCCTAACGGGACAAGCCGAAAGGAAAAGAAGATTTGTTAAGATTGAAGCTGTCGACATACAATTACAATTATAATACTACTATACTAATATTGCCCCAACATCGGTATCTCCACCTTTGATTTGGGAGGCGAGGCAAAAGGTTATTGGGCGGGGAGGGGGTATTAGGCAGGAATATTTGTGTTGGCAACGTGTCTGCTGCATTGGTCACCTACACACATCCGCACACTAAGTGTAATTAGGCGTCTTGGTGATGATGCACTGCCTCCACAATTGAAAATACCATTACAGTTCTTTGAACTTGGGATGGGACATGATTTAAAAAAAAATATATCTAATTAGAGGCTTTGTAATTAATCTCAATCACATTTTAATCATAAAACAATTTGTCATAAAAAACAACAAGGTTTGATTTAAATGGTTTTTAGTGGACAACTGAATCAATTGACAGACAGAAATATTAACTCTGGAAAATGCATTTAATTGCATTTCAATACAAAACAGTAGAAAAACTCATAAATAATCAAATATCTCTGGCCAAAATTAAACAGACCTAAAGTTCAAGTGCAATTTTGGGACTTTGTTTTTTTTAACTGACATTTGCCACCCATCAGTCCTAGCAACACTGTTACATCTAATTCCTTCATTTTGGTAGCCAAGCTCTGATGTTTTCAGTATAATCGGTGTACCAGGAAATATTGCACTAACAAAGATTGTGTTGTTTGGAACACAGAATGCGATTAGAATGCATTCATTGTAATTTATCACAGTTCATGTGGTAAAGTCCCACCCTTAATTTTAACTCATCTTTATTTCGTATCACACACACTTTTTTAGACTCTGGGCTCAAAACTAGCACCCAGACGATAGATTCACCTAGTCGTCCTGATTAAAATAATAATAATAACAATAATTATCTGAAGTTCATATATCCAGCATGAACACTCCAGCCCCCCCAAACCATTAAAATTTGTTTAGAAATTTTATGTTACACTTTGTGACAGGTTGGACCCCAAAGCAGCAACAGAGCATACAGTGGAGGTTGGTTAGGGTTAACCCTAACCCTTACTAATGGTAATTTACAACGTACCAAAAGAACAAAGTAAAGTGCTACGACTCAGTAGTTTAAGTTACAAAGTACAAACAAACATTGACTAACGAGAACAAATTAAACGAAGGAGTATTACCAGAAAAAAACATTAAAACCTACTACAAATACCCAGAGCACAGAAAATATCTACATGGAAGCTAATCTGAATGCCTATAGCAAACAACTTGGAACCAAGGAATGATGCAGCACCTTCCTGGTGTGGTCATAGACAGGGAGTTGATTTCAATGACCCCCAGGTGTTTGCCTCCCTGCTGAACTCCTCCCTACTCCCTAGGGGAAACCGAGAAGCACAGGAAGCACTCACTGATAGGAGAAAACCCCAAAACATTCCCAGACATAACGTGACATTTTAACCAGGGTCTTACGTTTGTGTTCTAATTCGTTATTTATTTTCACCCACACATGTAGGAGATCTTTTATTAAGAAACCTGGGAACTGTTGTAAAAAAAAATATATTGGTTTGGGGAAGGGTAGAATGCATTTTACTGTATAACAATAGCAGTTTTCAGTTTCAGTTTCCACCAATCGACCGCCGCACCTGTTGCTTTTGCAGAGGAGCACAGTTTTATTTCGATCCCATTGAAATGTTTTTAACAGTACTTTAAATCTCAATTTGGTCAAAAACAAGATTCTGTAATTATGAAGTTATGGCCTTTTATTCTCATCGATTCAGTGTCATTCAAAAATTTTATTTAAGCTTTGTTTGAACAGCAGGTGGGAGGGGTGTGCTTTACAGGCAGAGCTCGGGGCAAAGTTACATTAGTTGCAAAAGAGTTTTGAGTGAAAGGATTAAAAGCTTCATGTAACATTAGATATTCAAGTGACATGTCAAATTTCAGATTCTACTTTTCTTTTTCTCATGTTTTCAGGACACCGATGCCACTGGGAAGACAGGCGAAGTTGAAGTCCCACTACAATCTGTTTTTAAGGGAGATTGTCCTGCTGGTTGGACCATACATGATGAAATCTATAGTTTAATTAATCATTTGTAGACATTTTACCCAAACATGTTTTTGTTTTCTACAGAGTGTGATCTGAATGACCGTTACAGTCCTGCAGTGGAACAAAAATCTGACTTGGGTCTAGGTGTGAATTCACTGGTGGAGGTGTCGTTGGGTACTGGCAGTTTATATGGAATAATCCGCTGGATTGGCACCCTTCCTGGGCGGCAGGAAATTATGGCTGGACTTGAACTTGTAATGTTTCACTTATGCATTAGTGTGAAGTTTTAACTAACTAAAACTAATTTGGAATATAACAATTATCATACGATTAAAAAGTAATGTATGCTATAAAAAGCAAGAAATTTTTGGTAATCCACAAATAATTCCTGTAATATTTTTCATTAATTCATGCTTGCAAACAATGTACAGTAAATATAAATGTTTCAGGGTATTATGGCTTCTTTGGTTTTAATGTGTGATGTGTCAACAAAAAGGCAACGTTTTTACTAATTTGAGTTTATTACATTTTTCTGTCATTTTCTACAGGAGGAGGACAAGGGAGTGAGTGATGGTACCTTCAAAAATGTGTGTTTCTTCCAATGTCCTCCCAGGAGAGCTCTATTTGTGAAGTACAGCAGTTGTCGTCCTGATGCACGATTTCTGAATGATGGTGACAAAGATGTGTCACCAAAGCATAAAGTGACAGGTCAGCATTTCTCTGTTTGCAGCATTTCTCTGTTTGCGTGTTCTTTGTCTTGAATGTTCTCCACATGTACCCCTGAAGACTCCAAAGGTGATTTGATGTGATTTCTATTTACTAGTGAATCATATCTAAACACGTCATTATCCGGCTAAAAGGCTGTGTCAACAAGGAGAGACGGATCAAGACGAATGACACCAAATGTACATTTATTGGTGGATTTAACAGCACACATGCAGATAAATTAAAAAAAAAAATGCAATGGGAGGTAAAAAAAAAGAAACAGTCAAATCGCCATACAATCACTGTGAGAAAGACAAAGAGATAGAGACCGAGAGAGAGACGGATCAAACTATTGTTATTAATTATAAAATTAAATTAGTTATAAAATAGCCATAAATTAAAGTATGCAATAAACAACCAACACAGATCGGAGTCGGTCATCCACTTTCGAATCTCTAACCACTGAAGAGCAGAGAAAACACAGGAACATGAATCCACATTTTGATCAGAGCCTTTTGTCTTATGTCCAAAAAATACAATTGTTAAAACAATGACCATCTAATTAGTCTGTGGTCTGTGTTAACAACAAGCAGCAACAACACTGAAGGAAGCAATAAAAAAAAGTATAATACTATAAATATATATGACATATTTAATATTATATATTATACAATAGATTTTTATATAAATATTCTAAAAGATATATTTCATTCACATATTATCCAGGATAGATAACATGGCTCTTGACACATTTAGGATTTACTTTGGTCCAAAGTGGCACAATTCAGATGCGTTTTATGTTGGTGTCAATAGGAAGCCAGCTTTACGAACTGAATAACCTCAAATGAGAATAAAGTATTTCAGATATGGATTAAAATTTCTGACAATGCGACTCCAATTTAAATGGACAGATCAAATCTACCCTGTTGATGACGTGTGTGTGTGCAATTGACTTCAGACAGAGAAAGACAAAAGAATATTGGAAAAATGGATCCGGTTGCTCCCATCAGCACAGATCAAGTTGACCAAATTCTGATCGGACAAATGAAGGGGATCCAAGGACACTGTAACTCTTGCTACATGGATGCTGCTCTCTTCAGGTTAGGACGACTGTAGTGATTGCATCCCACCAAGTTATAGCAGAGTAATCCATCCCAGAAGTCTTTTTGTGTGCAGAACAAAGGTCGCTTTTTTCATCTCTTTAAAGTTTAATGAATTTATAGCATGTTCATTCTCTCGACTGACACAAGAAGAAAGACCATCGGTAATAAAACTGGTGTGAATTCTAAAAACTCGAGTCCATGTGGAATTATGTCAGTGCATAGCTTGATATTGCTTGCAACCTTCAAAAAAGTATATTTTCCAATGATGCCCGGTTTCAGAAAAAGAAGGCAAACCTGGCTCTGCAATCATGACAAAGGCATGGTGTGTTCTTGCCTGCCTGCAGTCTTAACTGTCGCCATTAGGGAATGTGAAAAGGTGAAATGCTACATTCAGCAGACTGTATGTAGTGTTGCATTGAAATCGCAGAGGCAAAAGTGCCACAGAATTACACATTTATGGAAAACCAATTATTAAACTATGCATTTAATAAACAGTGTGATGCATTTGTTATTATTACATTTTGAAATGTAAATGATGCAATGTGAATCTAACCTTTCTGGTTCATTCTCGGTTCTCAGTTTGTTTTCCTGCTCATCCGTGCTGGACTCCATGTTGTTTAAATCGATACAGCCAGAAGATGCCCCAATCCAGAGAACACTGCTCAATGACATTGTCAACCCTCTTCGAAGGTGTGCGTCTTTAATGCCTTTACCATAATTTGGAATTGGTAGGTGAAAATAGTTTTGAGTAATGTGTGGATGCTTTTCTAGTGAGGGCTTTGTGGAAGGTCGACATATCATGCAGCTCCGACAGCAGCTACAAAACCATGGTTACTGTCACTCCTTCACCACAGAAGAGAAGGGTCAGTTTTTAATTTCAAGTGTATTCAGAGATTATTTGTGTTTGGTATAATGAAGCTGTTGTTTTTCAGATCCAGAGGAGTTTCTCACTATCATCATGCACCACATTCTTGCACTAGATCCTCTACTCAAACTGTATGTTACAACCACAGTTAACTTTTAATGATGTATATATTGCAAAAAAAGAAAAAAAAATTTGACTTTTCCAAATATGGAACGTCACTTTTCAACATTTACCTATAGAGTTCACTAACCATATTGGGTCGCCAATTCAGGTCAGCTGGTGGTAAAGTGCAAGAGAGTTATTGCTATCAGATCTTCCTGGAGCAGAACCACAGCCTGGTCCTTCCGACTGTGCAACAGTTGCTGGAACATTCCTTTCACAGTGCAGGACTCAAACTGGCAGAGGTGAGATGGGCTTCTTGTAGTGTATTCGCCTTGTTAAACCAGTATCACCTCCAACAAGTCAGGGGGATATAATTTTGTTTCAGTTTAGGAAAGTCTAAACCGCCGTAAGAGGAACCAGCTTACAACCTCATGTTTTGTCCATCAGTGTTGTTTTGTCCAACCTGTGTTGTCTTTTTTGCTGATTTCTCAGGTAGACCCAGTGACTATGCTTCTTAACAAACACCTACAGAGGATATACAGATTGTACACTCTATTTTAATGCTGGGTTTTTATGTTAAAAGTAAGACAATGTTTACTCATTAAAAAAAAAAAAAAGAGAAAAAAATTCCACCTTTAATGTCAGCTATAACGTGGACAATTAAAGTGAAAAATAAACCAAGATCACATTCAAACTAATGTTAAAAGGATTCTGTGCACACCCACCATCCTTAAGTAACTCTCATTAACCCCAAATAAAGTTCTGCTCTTCTGTTATGTTCTTGGACACAGGTGTCAAACTCAAGGCCCTGGGGCCAGATCCGGCCCGCCACATGATTTTATGTGGCCCGCGAAGGCAAATCATGTGTGTCAACTTCCATGATTCTTGTTAAAATCTGTACCACGATTTCAAATTGTCATATTTTGTAAATAACATTGAGATTGCAAGCATTTATGTGTTACCAAATATGAAGAATAGTTGAAAAACCCATCCATCTATCCATCCATTTTCTGAGCCGCTTATCCTCACAAGGGTCGCGGGACTGCTGGAGCCTATCCCAGCTATCATCGGGCAGGAGGCGTGGTACACCCTGAACTGGTTGCCAGCCAATTGCAGGGCACATACAAACAAACAACCATTCACACTCACATTCACACCTACGGGCAATTTTAGAGTCTCCAATTCATGCATGTTTTTGGGATGTGGGAGGAAAGCGGAGTGCCCAGAGAAAACTCACGCAGGCACGGGGAGAACATGCAAACTCCACACAGGCGGGGCCGGCTCCTCAGAACTGTGAGGCCGACGCTCTAACCAGTCGTCCACCGTGCCGCCTGAAAACCCCATTGCCCTTGATTTCTGATTCCAAAACTAGTTTATAAATTTTGGGTGTAATGATATGATGAGGTGAGGACCAAAACAAAAAAATTGAGGTGATTAAAGATTTTTATGGTTTCACAGTCATAACGGCCCTCTGAGTGAAACCGTAACGACAATGTGGCCTGCAACAAAAATTAGTTTGACACCCCTGTTCTAGGATTTTCCAGACATTTCCTGAGTTGCATCTTACAGCAAAAGCCATGGTCCACAAAGTGATTCCAATGTATCAGAGTGCTCGCATTATTAAAATCTAATAAACCTACACAAGAAAAAAAATGATAGAAAAGCCCCAGGCAATGCAGGAACCCAACAAACACAACTGAGATCAAGAGGGTTGATGTGATGTATAAAAAGAATAGATAATACATTTTAAAACACACACACAAAAAGATAAAATATTCCATTAAAAAATAAAAAGTAAAATTAATAAATAAATACATACATTGTGGGTGGAGACGACATCACATAAAAGTCAGTCTGTAAAAGTAAGTTTTTAGAAGTGATTTAAAAGATGCCACCAATTCGTCTCAGCTCCTCAAGCAGAAGGCCTTCACCCGAGGAGCTGAGGCCACGGGCTGGCTCATACAGTATATGTGGTTAAAGTTAAAGTAACACTAAATATGAGTGTTCCCAACAATCACATATTGATGGATTACTACTCTATTTTCCGGACTATAGAGCGCACTGGAATATAAAGCGCACCCACTAATTTTTAAAAGAAAAAAAAAATTGTTTTACATAGATTAGCCGCACCAGACTACATCCCGCAGATATCCACATTGTGCAGTGAGATATTTACACAGAAAGATTTTGTAAATGTTTATTTACATCCCTTAACTGACTGTTAACCATTCATTCATTAGGGTTTCTGTCATCCACCCTTTCTTGTTAACGTTAACGACTGTGTCTTTTGGGAGATTTTTTTAATTTTTATTATTATAATATATTTTTTACGGCATAGTCATCCGCTTAAAATCATCATTGGTGGAAGCTTTTATCCGGATGCGGTGCAGCTTAAAACACAACTGAAATGTGTTCTCGTGGACATTTGTTTTCACCATAGTGGATGATGCACCTGTCTTGTTAACAGTCCTCGTCAGAGGCAGGTCAAAGGTACTTTATCCATATTTATGATGTCATCTGGTCCGATGGAATTCTCAGCTATTTTTGTTTCAATTATTTTGTGGAAGTTTTAAAACTGTTTCTTCATAGTCGGGAGGGAGTTGCTGACAGAGAGTCGTCCGAGCCCTGGTGGACAGGCCTTTTCGTCTCGTAAATCTGAGACAACACGATGGTCCACCTATAAAATCTTCTATCTCCATTTCGCTGGCGATTGTTTTGGCTTTCAGTCGGATCTGCACGGTCTGCTCACTGCGTCTTCGCCCAGTCCTCAAGGAGATTTTTAAATTCAGGCCATCTGCTGTTATGACCTCTAAAAGCCTTTGTTGTCTTGAATCAATTGAATTGAATCAGTTCTTCACACTGCCGTCTCCAACGTCTCACCATTGATTCATTAACGCCAAGCTTACATGCAGGAGCTCGATTACCTTCTTGGATAGATATTGATTGCTTTCAACTTAAAAGCTGCATCATATGCATTTGTTCGTATGCTTTCCATGACGAGGGTGTGAAAAATATTTTGCGTGAAGTGCGCCAAAAACTAGTCTTCTTCTTTGAATTGACCTCTTGCGTCTGTCTCGGTTTTACGCTTCCTGCTAGAGCGCCCGCTTATGGCCGTTAGTGAAGAAAAATCCATAGATTAGCCACATCGTTGTATAGGCCACATGGCTCAAAGCGTGGGGAAAAAAGTAGCGGTTTATAGTCCAGAAAATACGGTAGTGTTAAAGTCAGAAGTCAAGGATAATAGTTTGTTCAGCTGTTGTTCAAGTTAAGTCAAGGGTTTGACAACCCAAAAAAAAAAATGCTTTTGCAATAGCTAAACACTTATTACATGTGACAATTTGGAAATTTTGGTACAGATTTTAGCAAGAATCATGGAAGTTGACACTTGATTTGCTTTCGCAGGTCACATAAAAAATGTTTTGGGCCGGATCTGGCCCCAGGGCTTGAGTTTGAGACCTGTCGTTTAGGGTGATAGTTTTTTTCGCTTAATAAAGCACCATTGTTCTTGAGCTTGAACTGAGGGAATTATATAAGTAACTTAGGCTTCTGCTAGAAAAGTAGATAATAATAAATAGAAGGGAAGAGATAATAATAATAATAAATCAAACCCAAATATGCTTTACAATACTCATAATACAAACAAAAACAGAGACAAATGAACAGCTCAAATGGCTGATGGGTTAACAGAGGTTAAATGCTAATTGAAAATGCAAAGTTTGTAACTTTTTTTGAATGATTATGGTGAGTCAGAGGCACGGACGGATGTGTGGGGGTGGCAACGGCGAAGATTAAGAAGAATTTCACCTCCAAATATACCTTCAAATTGACAAAAAAGAAAAGAAGGAAAGAAAAATATAAACATTTTGGAATAGCCCAGCCAGAACCCAAACCTAAATACAATGGAAAATCTTCAGGGCAATCTGAAGAAAACTGGAGATATCCTTGCAATCTGACTTTGAGTGCCTTTGCAATGAAGAATGCTCAGATATTTCCATGACAAGATGGGCCACCCCAGATACACACACACACACACACACACACGCACACACACACACAAAATAAAAGAGTGCTTTCATATACCCAAAAGGTGCTTCAACATTATTAAAAGTTTAACAGTGTGCATATTTCAAACAGGTTGTCCCTTTTTGTTTTTTTTTTTAAGGCCCACACCCTTCCTAAAGATTGTTTTCTATTGAATTGTCCACCTTATAGAGCACATTATCGGTTGTAAAACTTCTAAATGTATTTATTTGGGTTCCATTTTTTTTATATCCCTAAAACTGTCATTTTAACAAGGGCATGTAGGCTTTTAACATCCACTGTGTCTATGTTCTATCTATGTGAAACAAATAAATGTAGCTATGAATAAATCTTCACTATATCCTGGAGAGTTTTCTAAAACACTGTAGTTTGGAATACAATTTTCAGCACTCAATTTCACCTTTTAATACTGTCTTATGATTTCAGGTGCCATCTTGCCTCATTCTTCAGATGCCTCGCTTTGGAAAGAAATTCAAGATGTTTGACAAAATCATTCCATCCATGGAGTTAGACATAACTAATCTCCTCTCTGAAGGTAAACACTTACTGTATAAACCCAGCTAACAATCACAGTATAAACTGTAAACACAGTGACTGCAATGTTTTGTGGCATGTTTCAGGTCCTCAGCAGTGCATACTTTGCGGAAACCTGGCCCAAGAAGAGTGCATTGACTGTTTTGAAGAGCCTGTTTTCAGCCAGACAGGATGTAAAATCTTCTGCAAGACGTGCTCAGCTCAGGTTTGCATTGTTACCTGGACACTTTGTTTAACGTAAAAAAAGCAGTTTTACAGCATGTAATGCTTATTTGTCCTTATCACAGATAGATGACTCCCCTTTTATAGACTGAAATACTTATCCACCTTTGGACATACCAATGAGCTCAATGTTAAAAAGAATTGATCCAGCATTATTAAAAAGTAGATAACATGAAGAAATATAAAGATAATTTCACTGTTATTACAGGTTCATTGCCATCCTCAGCGGCGCACCCATAGACCAGCAGCTCTCGACATACCCGAGGGTTACATGGCGCGAGGAGTACCACACACTCTGACTAAAGACATAATGGAGCTGTTTGCCGTCCTCTGCATAGAGACAAGCCACTATGTCTCTTTCCTCAAATACGGGCCAAACAGTCACGACTGGATCTTTTTTGACAGCATGGCAGACAGAGAAGGTAAGTGATTACAAAGCAATGTGTTGTGACATGTACTCTTGACTGTTTTTTACTCTGTCATGTGCTGTGCTTAGGAGGGACAGATGGTTTCAACATCCCTGAAGTGAGAGGATGCCCTGAGGTTGGCATCTACCTGGACATGTCTCCAGCAGAGCTGGCCAATCAGATTCCTCGGGACATGAAAGGTGTCGCCAAACGTCTTTTCTGTGATGCCTACATGTACCTGTACCAGAGTACCAGCATGTGCCTCTATCACTAAGTGGAAGAAATCTTATAGCGTTCAATATTTTGTTATTTGTACACATGGTATGTCCTCACTTTTCTCAATGCACAATTGTTCCAAGAAGTTTCAGTCATTTGTCTTAAAAGTACTATTTGACAAATAAGACAGAAATTACACCAAAATGTAAAGACCTTGTCTCTTCCTGCTGTTATAGTAATTTCTAAATGTTAATTTGTTTTGTGTTTGTAAATTCGTCTTGCATAGTTGTGCCTCAATTCCCCAATGAAGAAACCCTATTAGAGTGTAGGCATTTTTAGGCCACAGCATGCAAATAGACTGTGACTTCCTAGTTAAATCTGGATTTACTGTGTATTTTGTAATGATTCAGGATGTTTTCAGGACCACTCAAACAGCAGTAAAGGTTTTAATGATGCCACCCGTTGATTATTCCAATGTTATCTGAGATCATCTGTTCTGGGGCAAAGTCTTATTTTCATTTTGTCTTTTTCAGCACAGTACTTTAGATTTTTGGTGAGAAAATTGCGCTGTAGTATACTCAAAACTTGGGGCTGTCTCTATATTAATTATGAGAGTTTCTATATAGTAATGGAAAAAGAATAACTGCACAATATGATGGATTTGTTTTTGCTCAAGTGTAAGTTTTGTAATTTTGATTTATATTGAACAAACAAATGGGGGAGGCTTAAATGACTTGACAATATGTTAGCATGTGTACAATATTAGTCCCGGTTGGTCCAGGTAGCTTTCTGTCACATGATCATTATTTGGTTGTCCGCTATGTTGGAGGTCGAGATAGGGAGATAAGACTACTAGACCGAGTCGTGTTGGTTTTTGGTCGTTTTCCCACATTTGTTTTGATGTTGGATATCAAATTTATTTATTCAAACGCTCAATAAGCACCAGAAGAAAACAATGCATTGGCCTTCAACATGGCAGCCATGATCGTGTTCAGAAGTGTGTGATGTCACGGTACATCTCTATACTCTTCTGAAAATTTTCACTGGCTTTTCATAGTGCCCTATTGTTTATGCTAAATTGTTGAGCCATTTACCCTGAGAGTAGGAGAATCTACGGAGCCCCTATGGCCCGCCACACAATGCGCAATAAAAGTGAGAATAAAGGCGAGAGTGTGGATATTTTAAAAGCGGTTTGTTCGCTCTCATTCATTTGACTTTACACGATACTCTTAAGAATTATTCGCTCACCTGCCTTGACTCACATATGAACTCAAAGGTCCCGTATTTTGCCAAACCAACTTGTTCTAGTATTTCGGATGTTATATTGTCTCTATTGTGCCTCAGTTAACATGTGAAATATGAATTAAAAGTGTCCACGCAATCCTGGGCTCCAGACGTTTTTCTGCCAAGAGACCTGAAATCAGGTCATTCAAATTTCTCGAGTTTATCTACATCACTAGCAAAGATCTCCGCCTACCTCTCCGCTCCCGAGCCAGCGCTGTGAACGTAAGAGGAAAGAGGCCAAATATGGTCAAATCGAATACAAAACTGGGTCAAACAGAAGTAGCTGTCAGAGGGGCCTTTTCTGGACACTTGTGAGACAAAACCAAGGTGTTTTTTTGTCAATAAAATTGACATTTTTATACCAAGTCCATGTTAGAGAGTCACTCTATGGAGGTCTAAATAGCCAAAATATGTCACCTTTCAGTGACAGACCATTCCTAATCCATAGGGTTCAATTTGACGTCGATCCATGCTTTGCAGCTATAACACCTTCAACTAGGCTATCCACAAGGTTTAAGAGTGTGTTTATGGGAATTTTTGACCATTCTTCCAGAAGCGCATTTGTGAGGACACACACCGATGTTAGACGAGAAGGCCTGGCTCTCAGTCTCAGCTCTAATTCATCCCAAAGGTGTTCTGTCGGGCTGAGGTCAGGCCAGTCAAATTCATCCACACCAAAGTCGGCCATCCGTATCTTTATGGTCCTTGCTTTGTGCACTGGTGCACAGTCATGTTGCAAGAGGAAGGGGCCAGCTCCAAACTGTTCCCACAAAGTTGGGAGCATGGAGTTGTCCAAAATCTCTTGGTATGCTGAAGCATTCAGAGTTCCTTTCACTGGAACTAAGGGGCCAAATTCAGCTCCTGAAAAACAACCCCACACCATAATCCCCCTGCCATGAGACTTCACACTTGGCACAATGTAGTCAGACAAGTACCGTTCTCCTGACAACCGCCAAACCCAGACTCGTCCATCAGATCGGCAGATGGAGAAGCATGATTTGTCATGAAAGAGAATCCGTCTCCACTGCTATAGAGTCCAGTGCTTGCTTTAGACCACTGCAGCCGACGCTTTTCATTGCACTTAGTGATGTATGGCTTGGATGTAGCTACTCGGCCATGGAAACCAATTCCATGAAGCTTTCTGACCACTGTTCCTGAGCTAATCTGAAGGCCACATGAAGTTTGGAGGTCTGTAGGGATTAACACAGCAGAAAGTTGGCGACCTCTTCGTACTATGTGCCTCAGCATGCGCTGATCCTGGTCCATCAGTTTACGTGGCCTACCACTTCGTGGCTAAGTTGCTGTCGTTCACAAACACTTCCACGTTCTTATATTACAGCTGACAGTCGACTGTGGAATACAGTCCCCTCCAAAAGGATTGGAACAGCAAGGTCAATTCCTTTGTTTTTGTTGTATACTGAAGACATCAAGATGAAAATGAGACAAAATTTCAGAATTCCAGATTTTATTTCATGGTATTTACATCCAGATGTGTTAAACAACTCGGAACAGATCACTTTTTGTTTGAACCCACCCACTTTTCAAGTGAGCAAAAGTATTGGAACGTGACTGATGGCTCTTTCTAGTTGCTCAGGTGTTGGCTTTCAGATTGATTGCTTAAAACATTAGATAGTGCTTGTTTTTGGCTTTGGCTTCTACCTGTGAAAACTGCATTTGCTGTTAAGCAAACATGAAGACCAGAACGCTGTCTATCGGAGAAAAGCAAACCATTTTGAAGCTGAGAGATGGGGGAAAATCGATCAGAGCTATTGCACAAACATTGGGCATAGCTAATACAACAGTTTGGAATGTCCTGAAAAAGAAAGAATCTACTGGTGTACTGAGCAACAGACATCAAACAGGTCGGCCAAGGGTATCAACAGCAGTTGATGACAGAAACGTGAGAGCTGTGAAGAAACCCAAAGACAACAGTCAGTGACATCCCTGACAGCCCTCCACAGGGCAGGAGTGAAGGTATCACAATCCACTGTTCGAAGAAGACTTCGGGAAAAGAAATATACAGGCTATACCACAAGATGCAAACCACTCATCAGCAAAGACAATCGTAAGGCCAGGAAAATAAGTACAAAGATGAGCCACAGAGGTTTGGAACAAAGTTTTATGGGCTGATGAGACTACGATTAACCTCGACCAAAGTGATGGAAAGGCCAAAGTATGGAGAAAGAAAGGATCTGCTATTGATGCAAAAGACACAAGCTAATCTGTGAAGCATGGTGAAGGTAATGTCATGGCTTTGGCTTGCATGGCTGCTTCTGGAACGGGCTCACTAGTCTTTATTGGCGATGTAACTCATGAAGGAAGTCTACAAAACCATTTTGCATGGCAATTTACAGAAAAATTCATCCGGAGAAGCTTCATCATGCAACAAGACAATGACCCAAAACACACTGCCAACACAACAAAGCACTTTAGGGGGGGAAAGTGGAAGGTCTTAGATTGGCCAAGTCAATCACTAGAGCTAAACCCAATAGAGCATGCTTTTTGCCTCCTCGAGAGGAGACTCGGGAGAACTGCCCAGAAACAAACAAGAACTGAAAGAGGCTGCAGAAAAGGCCTGGAAAATAATTTCAAATGAAGAATGCAACAGTCTGGTGAAGTCAATGGGTCACAGGCTTGATGGAGTTATTGCAAGTAAGGGGTATGCTAACCCTAACCATCCATCCATCCATTTTCTGAGCCGCTTCTCCTCACTAGGGTCGCGGGCGTGCTGGAGCCCCTATCCCAGCTGTCATCGGGCAGGAGGCGGGGTACACCCTGAACTGGTTGCCAGCCAATCGCAGGGCACATAGAAACAAACAACCATTCGCACTCACAGTCATGCCTACGGGCAATTTAGAGTCTCCAATTAATGCATGTTTTTGGGATGTGGGAGGAAACCAGAGTGCCCGGAGAAAACCCACGCAGGCACGGGGAGAACATGCAAACTCTACACAGGCGGGGCCGGGGATTGAACCCGGGTCCTCAGAACTGTGAGGCTGACGCTCTAACCAGTCGGCCACCGTGCCACCCTAACCAAATATCAAATTTTATTCACTTTAAGTTAAGTTAATCATGTCTGTTCCAATGCTTTTTCTCAATTGAAAAGTGGGTGGCTTCAAACAAAAGGTGCTCTGACTTGAGTTGTTTAACACATCTAGATGTAAATAATACTATGAAATAAAAGCTGGAATTCTGAACTTTTGTCTCATGTTCATCTTTTGATATGAAACCCCAATGTCTTCTGTATACAACAAAAACTAAGAGATTGACTTTGCCATTCCAATACCTTTTGGAGGGGACTGTATTTAGGAGGGAGGAAATTTCACAACTGGACTTGTTGCACAGGTGGCAACCTATTACAGTTCCATGCTGGAAATCACTGAGCTCCTGAGAGAAA
This sequence comes from Phycodurus eques, assembly GCF_024500275.1. Taxonomy (NCBI): domain Eukaryota; kingdom Metazoa; phylum Chordata; class Actinopteri; order Syngnathiformes; family Syngnathidae; genus Phycodurus; species Phycodurus eques. Next base: position 267,094 of record NC_084532.1, on the reverse strand, counting down.
CCCATTCTTTCACAAATGTTTGTAAAAGCAGACTGCATGCCTAGGTGCTTGATTTTATACACCTGTGGCCGTGTATGCGATTGGAACACCTGATACGGATTATTTGAATGGATAAGTGAAGTGACTACCGGAGACAAATTCCTTGTGTGTTTTTTGGACATACTTGATAAATAAAGATGATTCTAATTCTGATTCTGATTCTGAATACTTTTGGCAATATAGTGTATATCCGGCGCGGTACGTACCGCTCACCTACATTTTGGCCACAAACTGTTTTTTTCGTCCACAGGTAAATTATACATTATAAATATAGTAAAGTATTGTTGTAAAACACAACATTTAATATATTTGTATGTCTTGGGGGTGGAGCACAGCACAGCAGCCGTTCTTTCTCTTGCTGGCTTACAACCCAAAATGTATTTTTAGCTTGAGTGAAAGCTAATGTGTATTTTGATTGCACGGTGTAGCAACTAGCCAATCCTATCCAATCCAAAACTATCAAGATGCAGCGACCGCGTCGCTTGGTGTCCCGCAGCTTTAAGGGCACACGGGGGGGAAAAAAAAATTAGTTTTGCAAGACAACACTGAAGTTTTGTTCATGTAAATGTACTTCCAGGTCAGTTTCACTGACCTGACCAGACTGTAAACAAAGATAACAGCTGTCCTGTCCGAGGTTCCTGGGATATAGAGTCACTCTTTTGTTACACAGCAAATTATTTTTGAGTGAATCTACGTAATGAGATCACTTCATGAACTGATATGTTCCTTTCTAAGTTCAGTCGAGGTCACTCATTCGTGAGCGTGCCAGCCGGGATTGGAACTGCCGCGTTCGGTCACTCACTTGTGAATCTTCGGTGAATAACCAATGGACAAATCCCATTTCTATATTTGCAACCGAGGATCAAGGTCCTTTATCCTTGCTCTTCTGTTTAGATGTTAGCGCCTTCTGCCAGAGATCCCATTGAGGAGCTGAGAAGAAAAACAGGAGCGAGGAGGAATACAGTGGGTACGGAAGAAACCAAGAAACCTGCAATCTCGGGTCTAAATGACTACAGGCCTGTCGCCTTGAGATCTGTGGTCATGAAGTCCTTTGAACGTCTCATGCAGGACCACCTCAAGAGCGTCACAGGCACCCTGTTGGACCCCCTACAGATTGCCTACCTAGCAAACAGGTCTGCAGATGATGCAGTCAACATGGGACTGCACTTCATCCAAGAACACCTCGACAGTGCAGGGACCTACACGAGGATCCTGTTCGTGGACTTCAGCTCAGCGTTAAACACCATCATCCCTGAACTCCTTTTCTCCAAGCTTCTCCAGCTCAGCGTCTCACCTGCCATCTGCCAGTGGATTTACAGCTTCCTGACGGTCAGGACACAGCAGGTGAGGCTGGGGGAGGCCACCTCATCTACACGCAGCATCAGCACTGAGGTGCCCCAAGGTTGTGTCCTCTCTCCGCTGCTCTTCTCTCTCTCTACACGAACGACTGCACCTCAACGCACCCAGCTGTCAAACTCCTGAAGTTTGCAGATGACACCACTATTATCGGCCTCATCAATGACTGTGACGAGTCTGCATATCGACAGGAAGTGGAGCGGGTGAAGCTGTGGTGCGGCCGACACAACCTGGAGCTGAACACAGACTGTAGAGATGATCGTGGCCTTCAGGAGACATCCTTCGCCACAGCTGCCCCTCACCCTGTCCAGCTGCCTTGTGTCAACTGTCAAGACAGCAGAGGATGTACTTCCTGTGGCTTCTGAGAAAGCACGGCCTGCTACAAGAGCTGGTGAGGCAGTTCTACACAGCGGTCATCGAATCAGCCCTGTGTTCTTCCATCACAGTCTGGTTTGGTGCTGCTACAAAAAAGGACAAACTCCGACTGCAACGGACAATCAAAACTGCCTGAAAGGATTGTCGGTACCCCCCTACCCACCCTTGAGGACTTGCACGCTGCCAGAACTAAGACAAGAGCGTGCAAAATCCTCTCTGACCCTCACCAGCTCTTCCAGCTCCTTCCCTCAGGTAGGCGCTACTGATCAATGCAAACTAAAACTAGCAAACATTCCAACAGCTTCTTCCCTCTTGCAATCAACTTATAAACCACCTAACACCTAACTATCAAATTCCATTGCAACATGCTGGCAATTTTTTGTCTTGAGTTTGTTGTCCCATTTCTATCGGGCCAATTATATATTACTCGTGCACTCACTGTAGTAGTCTCACCACGCTGCACTATTTGCATATCTGTTGTTGACCAATACTGGCCACTCATGCCAGAGTAGCATCTGCTCCATTTGCACACTGACTGAGGAGTATCTGCAGCATTTGCACAATCAACATTGTCCCAGACTATCGCACTATCGCTTGAAGTCTCGGTGCCCTTTGCACAATGGTCGCTGCACTGGACTACTGCAATATTAGTCATTCAAACTGCTCTAAGTGCTAGAGGACTGTGCATCTTTTTGCACAATTGTCAAAAAAATAAATAAAATTTTTAAAAAATACCGGCATTACCAGATAACTAGCAACCCTTTATTGCTCAGTGATTTTTCTCAATGTCTTTATGTCTCAAAGGTGTTCTCTGTCAATTGACTGTCTGTTGTCGTACTAGAGCGGCTCCAACTACCGGAGACAAATTCCTTGTGTGTTTTTTGGACATACTTGGCAAATAAAGATGATTCTGATTCTGATTCTTGACAAAATTCTGCTGCCATCTCCATGGATGATAATAATCAAACGAGGGTGGACATTTCAGCAGGATAATGACCTTGGATTATTCTATCAATGTATTCCTTTGCTGTTAGGATAACCCTCTATCTTCTGCTAAATTCAACATGTCTAAGAAAAAGGGACACTCTAACCTTGTATAGATGGAGTCAGCACATGCTATTCACAAGGGTACTGGACTACGGCCATGCCAGGCCACCCCGAGGTGAGCAGGAACAGGCTGTCACAGGCAAACCACTCCTGGGTGTTTTTAATCTCTTACTGATACTTCTTTTGGCTGGTGATGTTGAACTAAACCCTGGGCCAGTGCTAGCTGGGCCTCCACCTCTGCTACCTGGGCCAACATCACTGCCAACTGGGCCTTTACCTCGAGCAGCCGGGCTAACACCACTGCTAACATCATTGCTAGCTAGGCCTCCACCTTTACCGGCTGGCCACCTCTGCTAGCTGGGCCTCTACCACTGCCACCTGGGACAACACCACTGCTAGTTGGGACAACACCACTGCTAGTTGGGCCTCCATCACTGCTAGCTGGGCCTCCACCACTGCTGGCCGGGCCTCCACCACTGCTGGCCGGGCCTCCACCACTGCTAGCTGGGCCGTCACCTGTGCTAGCTGGGCCTCCACCACTGCTAGCTGGGAATCCGCCTCTGCTGGCTGGGCCTCCGCCTCTGCTGGCTGGGCCTCCGCCTCTGCTGGCTGGGCCTCCGCCTCTGCTGGCTGGGCCTCCGCCTCTGCTGGCTGGGCCTCCGCCTCTGCTGGCTGGGCCTCCACCTCTGCTGGCTGAGCCTCCACCACTGCTGGCTGGGCTTCCACCTCTACCAGTTGGGCCTCCACTTCTGCCGGCGGGGCCGCCTCCGCCTCTGCCGGCCGGGCCGCCTCCGACTCTGCCGGCCGGGCCGCCTCCGACTCTGCCGGCTGGGCCTCCTCCGCCTCTTAATATGGGACTCAACACGTAAACCAAAAGGCATTCTTTGTGCACACTTAAATATACGAAGCATTTTAACGAAAAGTGATCAGTTCCATCCCCTTCTCACTGACTCAAATATTGAATTCCTCTGCCTATCTGAGACATGGCTCCATGAATCTTCGCCCTCAGCAATACTATATGTACCTGGTTATAAAATGTTTAGAAAAGACAGACAGGGTTCTAAGGGAGGAGGTGTTATGATTTATGCCAAGGACCCTTTTAATTGTAATGAAATACATGTTACAGATGAGAATGGATTAGAATTTCTTGGACTAACTGTTTCTTTGTCACAGCAAATGTCTTTTATTCTTGTAGTAATTTATAGGCATCCCTCATCAAATGCAGATTTTTATGAAAAGCTGGAAATTTTACTATAAACTCAATCTTGCAAAAGAAGTGATAATAATGGGTGACCTAAATGTTAATTGGGAAGTTAACAAAGTTAGGAAAAAATTGAAAAGGGTTATGGATGATATGGATATGACTCGGGTAATTAATGGCCCTACGAGAATTACAAACTCCACCCGAACTCAGATTGATCTAGCTTTTACTAATAGGTCAGAAAGGATCTTGAAGCCATACAATATGCTCACAGGATTGTCTGATCACAATCTTGTAATGGTCACAAGAAAATTAAATAAAAAGCGCTTCAAACCCTTGGCCACCACTGTATCCTATAGGATACCAAAACATGAACAACTAAATTTCCAAGATTCTATCCAAGAAGTAAACAGAAATGTATTACTCGCTGGCAAAAATTTAGATGAGGACTGTTCTAAATTTGCCAACAAAATACAAAAAAAATATTATACAATTTACACTGATAATTAAACTAAAAGCTAGAAAGAATGGCCTTCCTTGGTTTTATTCTGAAACTGATGAAAGAACGCGATCATTCCATGAAGTTGTCGGTCAAATCAGGATACAATAGACACCAATTCATTTCACTGAGAAATAGGGTAGAGAAAGAAATAAGAAAATCTAAAGCTGACTTTTTCATTACTGCTTTGAATAGTGCAAAGGGAAATTCTAAAATAACCTGGAATTATATTAAAAAAACTATTGAGTGATACACAAAATAACAAAACAAAACTAATGCAAATTAAATTAAATGGAAACATCCTGACGGAACCTCAAGTGATGGCTGATTCTTTTAACAACTACTTCATTGAATCTGTGTCAGAAATCTCTGCTAAGTTTGCAGTAAAACAAAGGAAGGAATACCCTGCATTGTCTGCAACGCAGTTCTTTACTATTACAAATATTAGTGAGACCAAAGTTATAGATTTAATTCATTCACTCAAACCATCTAAGGCAAAGAATGTTTTTGGAATGGACACGAAAATGCTCAAAGATCTAGGTTCAACTCTTGCTACTCCTATTGCCTCAATCATTCATCTTTCAATTTCATCTGGTCACTTTCCAAAGGCCTGGAAATCTGCTATTGTTACCCGTCTTTAAATCCGGTGCCTCAACTTCTCTGAATAACTACTGACCTATAAGCATTCTTCCATTTCCAAAGTTGCAGAAAACTGGGTGTCAGAGCAGATTGTCCATTATTTAAACAGCAGCTCCCCCTCTCTCCACGACATGCAGTTTGGTTTCAGATCTAAGCATTCCACTGAAATGGCTACATGCCTCTTCATTGAGAAACTAAAATCTCTCGACAAGGGTGGAGTTGTATGGGTGGTGTTCTTGGACCTCAGGAAAGCTTTTGATACAGTAAATCACTCTGTTCTTCTACCAAAGCTCTCAACATTTGACTTCTCTCGCAAAGCTGTGAGCTGGATTGAATCATATCTGCATGATCGAACACAATCTGTATCAGTTAACAAGTGCAGATCAGAGTCTCTTAGGCTAACCTCTGGAGTCCCTCAGGGATCAATATTAGGCCCCCTTTTATTTAGTCTTTATATCAACGATTTGCCCACTGTTTGTTCTGAAGCTGAGTGCTTAATGTATGCAGACGACACAGTTTTCTTTATTCATGGTCGCTCCAAAGATACTGTTGCTGCTAAACTCACTAATACAATGTCCTGTGTCACAACTTGGTTGCAGGAGTTCTGCAACCAAGTTAAACATTTCTAAAACTGTAGGCATGTATTTCACTAAAACAAATAGAGTATCACCTGACCCCGACATGTTAATGGAGAAAAAATGCAAATTGTCAGCCAATACAAATATCTTGGGTTAGTAATAGATTCACAGCTTTCCTTTAAAGCCCATATTGACAAATTGTGTAAAAATATCAAATTAAACCTCACAAATTTTCGTGCAATACGAAATGAAATGTCAACTGAAGCTGCAAAAATGTACTTACATTCAATGATTCTTAGTCACTTTAACTATTGCATAACCAGTTGGTCCCAAGCTGGTCAGAATGCAAAAAAACCATTGGAAGTTTTGTACAAACAAGTAATTAAAGTGATGGATAAAAAACCAAGGCACTATCATCACTGTGCAATTTAAAAAAAATACAGTCTTTTAAACTTGGACAGTCTTCACATATTTGCAGATTTAAATTTGATTTATAAAGTACTGCATGATTTGGCTCCAGCTCCTCTGGCTGAGTTCATCAGCCAAAGAAACGGCTCTGAGCGTGTCCCTCGAGGCTCTGTCAGAGGTGACTGTCACATTCCTCTGCGCAGGAGCACTTTCAGTAAGTCAGCCTGGTCAGTGAGGAGCGCTGGTGAGTGGAACTCAGTACCTGAGGAGGTTAAACTGCTTCCAACATACAAGGCCTTCACAAAAAAAACTGAAAATGTGGCTAGTTAACACCTATAGCTGCCAACACTAAAAGACAAGTATGTTATGATGTTTTTTTTGTTATGATCAAATGATTTGTGGTTTTATTCTCTCTTAATAGTATAGTAAATCTTTGATTATGTAACCTGTATTATATTGTCTTGTAGATGTATTTTACTGCTTTTTTACATCATGGCCAGGGCACTGCAGATGAAAACTAGCCTTCTGGCTAATTCTGGCTTTTTTAACCATGTGTACTTCATGTGTTTTATGAAATTGCATTATCCCCTTTCAAATAAACTGATTAATAATAATAATAATGATCCAAAATATACTGCCGAGGAAACTCACTTGGTTTCAAAGAGAAAAAAAAAAATACAGCTGCAAGAATGGCCCAGCCAATCACCTGCCTTGAATCCAATCGGAAATCTATGTAAAAAACTGAAACTCAAGGTCCATAAAAGAAGCCCACAGAATCTTCAGGATTTTAAGACTACTTGTGTGGAGGAATGGGCCAAAATCAGAATTTTGGCCCATTCAGAATCAATCATCTTTATTTGCCAAATATGTCCAAAACACACAAGGAATTTGTCTCCGGTAGTTGGAGCCGCTCTAGTACAACAAACAGTCAATTTACAGAACACTTTGGGGACATAAAGACATTGACAAAAAACAATTGTGCAAAAAGATGCAGAGTCCTCTAGCACTTAGAGCAGTTCGAACGACTAATATTGCAATAGTCCGGTGCAATGACCATTGTGCAAAGGGCGCTGAGACTTCAAGGAGTGTATGCGGTTTAAAGTGACGAGTAGTGCGATCATCTGGGACAATGTCGGTTGTGCAAATGTTACAGATACTCCTCAATCAGTGTGCAAATGGAGCAGATGCTACTCTGGCATGAGTGGCCAGTATATGCAAATAGTGCAGCATGGCGAGACAACTACAGTGAGTGCACAAGTATTAAATAATTGGCCCCACAGAAATGTGACAACGAACTCAGTCAAAAAATTGCCAGCTTGTTGTAATGGAATTATAGGTTAGGTGTTTAAGAAGTTGATCGCAAGAGGGAAGAAGCTGTTGGAATGTCTACTAGTTCTAGTTTGCGTTGATCGGTAGCGCCTACCTGAGGGAAGGAGCTGGAAGAGCTGGTGACCGGGGTGCAGACGGTCCGAGAGGATTTTGCACGCCCTTGTCTTAGTTCTGGCAGCGTGCAAGTCCTCAATGGTGGGTAGGGGGGTACCGACAATCCTTTCAGCAGTTTTGATTGTCCGTTGCAGTCGGAGTTTGTCCTTTTTTGTAGCAGCACCAAACCAGACTGTGATGGAAGAACACAGGACCGATTCGATGACCGCTGTGTAGAACTGTCTCAGCAGCTCCGGTGGCAGGCCGTGCTTTCTCAGAAGCCGCAGGAAGTACATCCTCTGCTGGGCCTTTTTGAGGACGGAGTTGATGTTGTTCGCCCACTTCAGGTCCTGAGAGATTGTAATTCCCAGGAACTTGAAGGTCTCGACGGTTGACACAAGGCAGCTGGACAACGTGAGGGGCAGCTGTGGCGAAGGATGCCTCCTGAAGTCCACGATCATCTCTACCGTCTCCAGGTTGTGTCGCCCGCACCACAGCTCCAGCCGCTCCGCTTCCTGTCGATATGCAGACTCGTCACCGTCCTTGATGAGGCCGATGACAGTGGTGTCATCTGCAAACTTCAGGAGCTTGACAGTCGGGTTCGCTGAGGTGCAGTCGTTCGTGTAGAGAGAGAAGAGCAGCGGAGAGAGGACACAACCTTGGGGCGCCCCAGTGCTGATGCTGCGTGTGGATGAGGCGGCCTCCCCCAGCCTGACCTGCTGTGTCCTGCCCGTCAGAAAGCTGTAAATCCACTGGCAGATGGCAGGTGAGACGCTGAGCTGGAGAAGCTTGGTTGAAAGGAGTTCAGGGATGATGGTGTTGAACGCTGAGCTGAAGTCCACGAACAGGATCCTCGCGTAGGTCCCTGCACTGTCGAGGTGTTCTAGGATGAAGTGCAGTCCCATGTTGACTGCATCATCCGCAGACCTGTTCGCTTGGTAGGCAAACTGCAGGGGGTCCAGCAGGGGACCTGTGACACTCTTGAGGTGGTCCAGCACGAGACGTTCAAAGGACTTCATGACCACAGATGTCAAAGCGACAGGCCTGTAGTCATTCAGACTAGAGATTGCAGGTTTCTTGGGGACTGGAATGATGGTGGAGCGTTTGAAGCAGGATGGAACTTCGCACATTTCCAAAGATCTGAGTGAAGACTGGAGCGAGCTGGTCCGCGCAGACTTTGAGGCAGGATGGGGACACATGGTCCGGTCCTGTTGCTTTGTTAATCTTCTGTTGTTTGAAGATGCGTCTCACATCCTGTTCATGGATGGTTAACGCAGAAGTCAGAGGTGTGGTTGTGGTCGCGGGTGCGGCCGGGTGGGTGTGTGGAGTGAAACTGTCCTTTTCAAATCTGCAATAGAAGGTATTCAAGTCGTTGGCTAGTGTGCTATTGTTCTCAGCTTGGGGGGATCGTCGCTTGTAATTAGTCAGCGATTGGAATGCACGCCAGACTGATTTCGAGTCGTTCGCGCTAAACTGTTTTTCCAACTTTGCTGCATAGATCCTCTTTGCAATGTTAATTTCTTTAGTCAGCTGGTTTCTAGCTCGATTATACAGGGCCCTGTCCCCGCTCTGATATGCATCTTCCTTAGCTTGGCGAAGCTGCTTAAGTTTAGCAGTGAACCACGGCTTGTTGTTGTTGAATGTCCGAAATGATTTTGTTGGTACACAAACCTCTTCACAGAAACTGATATAGGATGTGACAGTGTCCGTATATTCATCCAGGCTGCCAGCTGAATTTTCAAAGACACTCCAGTCTGTGCAGTCTAAACAGCTTTGAAGTTCCATCTTTGCTTCATTGGTCCACTTTTTGACTGTTTTCACTGTAGGCTTCGCACATTTAAGTTCTTGCTTGTACGTCGGTATTAAGTGAATTAAGCAGTGATCAGACGAGCCCAGGGCTGCACGAGGTATAGCACGGTATGCGTTTTTTACCGTAGTGTAGCAGTGGTCTAAAGTATTATTTTCCCTGGTAGGACAGTCGATGTGCTGCTTGTATTTAGGGAGTTCGTGGTTGAGTTTAGCTTTGTTAAAGTCCCCGAGAATAATGAGGGGTGAGTCAGGGTGTTTTTTTTCAATTTCGTTGACTTGTTCGGCGAGCGTTAGCAATGCGGCGCTCGTGTTAGCTTGCGGTGTGATATAGACTCCAGCCAGTATAAACGATGCAAACTCACGTGGCGCGTAAAATGGTTTACAGTTCAGAAACAGCGACTCCAAATGCGGGCTGCAGTGTGTGCTGAGCACCGTGACGTCCGTACACCATTTTTCGTTTATATGGAGGCATATCCCGCCGCCCTTCGTTTTTCCCGATGATTCCATGTCGCGGTCCGCTCGATGAATGTTGAAGCCGGGAAGCGTGACGGCGCCATCGGGTACAGCGTCGCAAAGCCAGGTCTCCGTGAAGCACATGGCCGCGGAACGTCCAAAGTCTTTACTGGTCTTTAACAGAAGATGAAGCTCGTCCATTTTGTTGGGTAGGGAGCGTACATTCGCGAGGTGGATCGACGGGAACGCCAATCTGTGTCCTCTCTTGCGGAGTTTCACCTGAATGCCGGCTCGTTTTCCTCTGTGGCGCCGCTTCCGCATCCATGCGCCGAAAACCGCGGACGCCGCTCCGGTGAGTAACTCGGGGGAAAAAACTGAGCGGATTTTCGAAAGTTGGTGACAGAAAGTCCGGAGTAGCCTCCTTGATGGTTAGCAGGTCTCCCCTTGTGTAAGTGAGTCGTGTAAGGTCTCCAAAGACGGACGAAAAACACAAAAACAAAGACAATACTAGAGAGCGCGTTACCGAGGCGGCCACACTGGTAGGCGCCATCACACCAGAGCAATGCATGCGACTAGTTTCTCCATACTGGAGGTGTCTTGAAGCCGTCATTGCAAACAAAGACTTTTGTACAAAGTATTAAATACATAACAATTGGCATATTCAATAGTTTTTCCCTGTGTCATTTCACATTATTACACACAACTTCATTTCTGAGCTTATTTGTTCTCCTTTCTTTGTATGTATGAATTACTTGGGTTGTTCCCAACATCTGGTGAACTTTTCATGTCAATGTCCCCTTGCTTGTGTGGGTTTTCTTTGGGTACTCCGGTTTATTCATACATCGAAAAACATGCAAGTTAATTAATTTAAGACTCTAAATTGTCCTTAGATGTTAATGTGAGGGTGAATGAAGTTGACTGTTTGTCTATTGTTCCGTGAACGGAACTTATCTGAGGCGAGGAAGGCCTACAATTTAGAAGTTGTGAGTTCTGAGTTCCTTTGTGGACTCTTGGATGAGCAATTGCTGTTCTCTTTGGTAATCTTTGTAGGCTAGCCACTCCTGGAAAGATTCACCACTGTTCCATGTTTTCGCCTGAGAGGATAATGGCTCTCCCTATGGTCCGCTGGAATCCTTAAAGCCCATCCACAAAATAAGTTCCTTTTCACAAATCATTCTCTGTGCTGACCCATCATTCATTGGTCCTGGAAAATAAATATGACAAAAAAGTAACTAGAGAAACGGAATAAATTGAAAAGTATGGCAATTCCTTTACTTTTAGTAGTAGTTTGAAAACTACTAAAACTACCAAAAGTTTTGTCTCATACATCCAAATTTTGGGGTTGATGTTAAAATTTTGAATATAAACTGGGGATGTTTGATACCACTTTTTTTTCTGACCGATACCAGAAGGAGTATTCAGTCTTGAGTACTCACTGATACCAATCCCAATACCAGTATTACTTTTGAGACATAAAAAATAAATGAACACAATGACGGATGATTGTGAACAAAGACCTTTCTTTTTTCTGGTGCACATGATGATTTGCCAATGTGTCAATCTCCCACAGTGAAGCGCCAAATACTGACGAGGAGGACTTACTCAATATCAGAATTTTTTTTGCCTGAAGTATCCGTGGCTGTTATTGGCAGCCTTTGCGAGTACCCGATACCTTGAAATAAGGCCGGTATCGACCCGATACCGACATCTGGTATCAGTATTCGTCCATCCCTAGTATAAACACAGTGGGGAATCTGGTATGTGCACATCTAACTTCTGCATTTGGCAAATTAGGTCAAAGCACTTCCTTCCAGCATGGGTAAATGACAGAACGCTCCTAACCATAGGGGAGGGTACGAACGTAGATCAACCGGTAAATAGAGAGCGTTGCCTTTTGGCTCAGCTCTTTCTTCCTCACGACAGACCGATACAGAGTCCACATCACTGCAGACGCTGCACGATCTGCCTGTCGATCTCCTGCTCAATCCTTCACTCACCCATGAACAAGACCCCGAGATACTTCAACTCCTCCACTTCAGGCACGATCTCTTCCAGAATCGGTGACAAAGGGCAGCCTTGGCGGAGTCCAGCTCTCACTGGAAATATATTAGACTTATTGCCGGCAACGTGGACCAAACTCTGACACCGGTCGTACACCGAAAAGCCCTTATTAGGGCGTCCGGTACCCCATATTACCTTCTTTTTTTCCCCCCTGCTTTTTTTTTTGTCTTGTTCAGCTGTTAACAGCCCTTATTAGAGGGTCCTGTATCCCATACACCCTTTTTTTTTCTTTATTTGTCCTGTTCAGCTGTTAGTTCAAGCAGAAAGGAGGATCTGTATCCCTTTTATGCTGGAACAGTTTAACTGTGTCACAGTGGACTTTTAAATCTGCCACTGTGGTTTCTTTGCATTTTGATGGATATTTATTGAGAATCAGTCGATCAATAGAACAGAACAAGGTTTTTAGAGGGGAGTGACAAAAAAAAGGAGCGAGAGTGAAAAGATAACTAAATAATATAGGAAAAGAAGACACCAAAAGATAAAGCACTAGCTGTAAATAAGATGAGGAAAGTAAATCATTATATACCGAGAACAATGACACATCAGATATGAGTATTGTATGGGGCAGTAGTGCTCCACCCTGTGAGGGAAGGACAGGGCTGGACAGGACAAGGATGGGAGGGGAAGCATATAGGACAGGGGTCGTGGACCCGGCTGTACAACTGAAGTGTGGTGGGAGTGGCTATATAAATTATAAAAGTATAAGGGAGGAGCTACCTAAGAAATTCGCATGTCATTTGTTATTTGTCACAATGAGTGAGTGGCCCCACACCCAGCGAATAAGTCCCAGGCGTATGTGACTGCGGACACATGCAAGTGAACTGAGATTGTTTCGCATGACCGTCAGAAGTGTCCTGTAACTGCTGTGCCTGCACAGCTGCCTCACAGACAAACCCCGCCCACCCAAGACCCGCCGCTCCCGCAGAGATGGGTTTATGTGGTGCATTAAAAAAAGGGGGGGGGGGGAGGGATAAGTGTGTGTAATACATTCAAATTTTGGAGGCAGCCAGAGAGCAGGGGCAGGGGCTCTAGCCTGGGGAACAGCACTGGCGTACTGAAACCCGGTCAGATACCCGCACCCTTGCGACTCTACATCAACCCCCAAGAAACCCTGAATAGGTTTATGTGCCCGGATGTGACTAAAAAACTATTTACAGTGAATGCTGTAAGAGTGTGCTAAGTGAGTGATTAAGAGGTGTGGCTCCTGCAGGTCGGGCCCATCAGGCGGGACAACCACAGAGAGAGCGGGCCGCCCCGCAGCACCGATCCCGGGAATTCCCCTCCCATTCCACCCAGCCCCCGAATGCGGGAGGTGGACCCCGCCCACACCCACCGGGCAGGGTCGAAAACCCCACAACAGGCCCCACGGCCCGCAGGGAACCCTCCCCCACAAGAAGAGGTGGAGGCGACCACAGCGGGATGCAAGGAACGGAGATAAGAGGAGGAAGCAGGCCCAAGGAGCGACAGGGGGCCCCCAGGACTTCAAGAAGGGTGGGTATTCTGAGCTTCTGTTTGGTGCATAGGCACAGACAACAGTCAGGACCTGTCCCCCACCCAAAGGCAGAGGGAGCCTACCCTCTAATCCACTGGAGTGAACCCTAACTTAGAGGCACCAATATAACACAAAAATGTAATTTCCATGCAACATTAGGTAGAAAAACTGTGACTAACTGTATATCAGTTCCAGACACCCAACTGGCAAGTTATATTCAGGTGGAAGACGTCAAGTTGAAGTTCTTCAACATATTTCTTTGCGGGGAAGAAGACAATGGCGTCTATCGGTATATTTTTCACTCTCTTTTCTGTCCTCCTTCCCATGATGCAATGAGGTTTTCAATAAAAATTAAGATTTATAGTAGTGCTGTATTTTTTTATTTTTTTTGCTTTTGTTCCCATGGTGCATTGCGTTTTACAGTAATTTCATAATCGAAATACAGTATAATACTGGACCAGTTTTACAGCAAATGCCTCCAATTTTACAGCAAAGGCTTTCAGTGAAAGTTTTTTTGCGTATTTCCACACTGTAGATGGAAACACAAAATTTCCATTGTTGTACGAGAGTATTTTGTCTTTAAATTCAGTTTCAAATTATACCCACCCTCTCAAAAAACATTATTTATATGTCTCTGCAGCAGAATATGTCTAGGTTTATATATTAATTGTGCAGTTTTAAATTCCACAAGATCCGAACATTTTAACACGTCTCAGTTTTTAATTAGATTGGAGGAACAATTGTTTTCTGTGGTGAAGAAATCTGACATTATGGACTATTCTCATGGCTCTTTTTGTAGTATACGTAGGGGCTGTAATGAACTCTTGAAAGTGTTTCCCCAGACCACTGAACAGTAATTTAAATATGGTAACATGAGAGATCAGTGCAGTATGTGAATACATTTTTGGTTGAGTACATGTTTTGCTTTTACCAGGAAAGAAATGCTTCCTTCCTTCCATTTACTCTTTATATTTAAACCCTTTATTTTGACCCTGACTTGGTTGCTTGATATGGAATCGCTCAATTCTGAGGAAAGAAATTATGGAATCAGTTCTAAAACAAACACCTACATGAGATTGAATCTACTAATTAGTCAGCAGTTAAATAAGAGTGCTCACATCTTTGAGAGCTGTTGCACTAAGTGGATTGATATGAATCATGGCTACAACACGAGATGTCGTTTGAAAGAAAGGAGGGAATTATGAAACCTCTTCAAGAAGGTAAAGCATCATGGAATGTTGCAAAAGACTTTTGGTTGTTCCCAGACAGCATTGTCTAAAATCTGGACCAAGTACAAACAAATTGGGAACGTTGCAAAAGGGAACTGTCCTGGTAGACCAAGGAAGACCTCAACGCATCAAGACAGAAAACTTAAAACAATATGTCTTGAAAATACAAAATGCAAAACAAAACAAATGAGGTACCAATGGGTGGAAACTGGAGTCAACGTCAGTGCCCGAACTGTAAGAAACCGCCAAAAGGAAATGGGATTTACATACAAAAAAGCTAAACGAAAGCCATCCTTAACACCGAAACAAAACAAAACCAAAAAAACCCAAGGCTACAGTGGGCTGAAGAAAAGCAATCATGGACTGTGGATGACTGGATGAAAGTGATATTCAGATAATCATCGCAAATCTGCACTGGGCAAGGTAATGATGCTGGAACTTTTGTTTGATGCTGTTCCAATGGGATTTATGAAGAAAACATGCACATTTCCAGTCATTGATGATATGGGGCTGCTTGTCACGTAAAGGATGAGAGATGAGTCATTACATCTTCAATACATGCACAAGTTTACATATTGGACACTTTTCTGATCCCATCGATTGAAAGGATGTTTGGCGATTACATCATTTTCCAAGATGATAATGCATCTTGCCGTTGAGCAAAAACTGTAAAAACCTTCCTTCAAAAAAGACAATTTATCAACATCTTCCATATTATTGTTTATATCATCTTCTATCCCCTCCTGGAGCCATCACCTTATCGTGGTGGAGGGGTTTGTGTGTCCCAATGATCCTAGGAGTGAAGTTGTCTGGGGCTTCACGCCCCTGGTAGGGTCACCCATGGCAAACATGGAACAGGTTCTTTCCCTGGTGTGTGAGGTCGAGAAGTTCCGACGATATATAGTCGGGCTCACCTCCACACATGGCTTGGGCTCTGGTACCAGTCCTCTTGAGAGGGGTTGGACTCTCTTCCACTCTGGAGTTGCCCATGGTGAGAGGTGCCGAGCAGGTGGGGGTATGCTTATTCCCCCCCAGCTCGGCGCCTGTACATTAGGATCACCCTGGTGGACGAGAGGGTAGCCTCCCTCCGCCTTCGGGTGGGGGGACGGGTGCTGACTGTTGTTTGTGCCTATGCACCAAACAGCAGTTCAGAGTGCCCACCCTTTTTGGAGTCCTTACAAGGGCTGCTGTAGAGCACTCCCGCTGGGGACTGGAAGGGTGTGATTGGGAGGAACGCCACCCCCCCGATTAGAACCAGAGCGGTGTTCTGTTATTGGACTTCTGTGTTCATCACAGATTGTCCATAACGAACACCATGTTCAAGCATAAGGGTGTCCACACGTGCACTTGGCACCAGGACACCCTAGGTCGCAGTTCGATGATCGACTTTGTGGTCATGTCATCAGATTTGCGGCCGCATGTCTTGGACACTTGGGTGAAGAGAGGGGCGGAGCTATCAACTGATCACCACCTGGTGGTGAGTTGGCTCCGATGGTGGAGGAAGATGCCGGTCCGACGTGGCAGGCCCAAACGTATTGTGAGGGTCTGCTGGGAACATCTGGCGGAATCCCCTGTCAGCAGGAGTTTAAACTCCCACCTCCGACAGAACTTTGCTCATGTTTCGGGAGAGGCGGGGGACATCGAGTCTGAGTGGACCATGTTCCGCACCTCCATTGCTGAGGCGGCCGACCGGAGCTGTGGCCGTGGCGACAATCCCCGAACTCGTTGGTGGACACCAACGGTGAGGGATGCCGTCAAGCTGAAGGAGTTGTCCTATCGGGCCTTTTTGGCCTGTGGGACTCCTGAATCAGCTGATGGGTACTGGCTGGCCAAGTGGAATGCAGCATTGGTGGTCGCTGAAGCAAAAACTCGGGCGTGGGAGGAGTTCGGTGAGGCTATGGAGAAAAACCTCCGGACAGCTTCGAGAAAATTCTGGACCACCATCCGGCGTCTCAAAAGGTGGAAGCAATGTACCATCAACACTGTGTTTAGTGGGGATGGGGCGCTACTGACCTCCCCCTGGGACGTTGTGAGTCGGTGGGGAGAATACTTCGAAGACCTCCTCAGTTCCACCGACACACCTTCCCGACTGAAGCACAGTCTGGGGTCTCTGAAGCAGGCTCTCCTGTCTCTGGGGTTGAGGTCACCGAGGCTGTTAAAAAGCTCCTCGGTGGCAAGGCCCTGGGGTTGGATGAGATTCGCCCAGAGTTCCAAAAGGCTCTGGATGTTGTGGGGCTGTCCTGGTTGACACGCCTCTGCAACATCGCGTGGACATCAGGGACAGCCACTCTGGATTGGCAAACTGGGGTGGTGGTCCCCCTTTTTAAGAAGGGGGACTGGAGGGTGTTTTCCAACGACAGGGGGATCACACTTCTTACCCTCCCTGGTAAGGTCTATTCAGGGGTGATGGAGAGGAGAGTCCGTCGGGAAGTTGAATCTCAGATTCAGTAGCAGCAGTGTGGTTTTCGTCCTGGCCATGGCACAGTGGACCAGCTCTACACCCTCAGCAGGGTTCTCGAGGGTGCATGCGAGTTCGCCCAACCAGTCTACATATGTTTTGTGGCTTTGGAGACAGTGTTCAACCGTGTCCCTCACGTGCATGTTTGAATATTAACCACATAGGCTTCTTGGAGGGAGGGTCCCTCAACCTTTTGGTCGGGGAAGGAGTCTTTTGAAACCAGGAATCAAGATTTGACGGGAAGCTGCTAATTAGGTTAAGGTCCACTTGACGTACACCAGGCATTCTGCTGGTTTCCGGTATACATAATTTCAGGCATACATAATTTTTTAATAAGTGATGTAGGCGGTCAATTCCACTTTGTTCCCATGTGCTGCAGTGAAGGGGTATTTTGTTCATCTCAAAATCGGGATTGTGCCAGATTGGGGAGGAATGATATAGTGCTAACTGAGATTGGGTGGTTTCTCGACTTTTCCACGAAACTGAAAAAGTGGCAGCAATAATCAGGTTCTTAAAACAATTGTGCCGTTTTAGACTTGTGCTGATAAATGGGAGGTCTGAAAGTTTGGTGTTATTGCACTCTATCTGTTCTTGTTCCAGCCAAGATTGTTGTTCGACTTTTGGATGTAACCATTTAATGAGGTACTGTATTTGGCTAGCTAAGTAATAGTATTTAAAGTTGGGTGCGTCAAGTCCCCCTTCTGCTTTACCTTTCTGAAGGGTTGCTGATACTATTTTTCTTATTTTTAGACTAAAATGTTAAAATGGTAGAACCATTTAATGTGGGTTTGCATGGATCATTGAAAATAAATAGTTCATTTCTGGTAATGTTTTAATTTTTATTGTAGGTCTGCACCCTAAAAGTAAGATAGGTGGACTGTTCCAACGTTTGAAATCATTACAAATTATTTTCCGGTAGAAGTACGTGATTTAAATGATTTCACTGTAAATATTAATGCCTACATATTTGATATACCCAGTTGGAATAGGAAATTTTGGATTTGGGGCCGCAGAATTCCATGAGTTAGTCGTTAGAGGGAGTATTATTGATTTTGACCAATTGATAGCATATTCTGATAATTGTGAAAATATCTTAATGAGATTAAAAACTGTTTCAAGTAAAGCCTTGGGTTCTTGTAAATAAAGAAGGATATCATCTGCATAAAGATTGATTTTGTGTTCTGACATAGGAGTACTGATACCTTTAATTTTAGTGTCCTGCCATATTGCCAGTGGTTTGATAAATAGTGTGAATAGCAGGGGCGAGAGAGGACATCCTTGTCTAGTTCTTTGTGAAGTGAAACTTTGTGACCCCATTTGTGGTGACAGTTGCTTTGGGTGAGTTGTATAACGCTGCAATCCAGTGAATATATGAGTCACCGAAGCCAAATTTCTGAAGTAGATCAAAAAGAAAAGACAAAAAGAAGTTCACTTTGTCAAAAGCTTTTTCGGCATCTCGTGACAAGACAATAGTTTTTAGATTATTATGATGAGATTCTTATATTTACTCGGTTTATCAGTCGCCTGACATTGTTGTTGGAGCTCTGTCCATTAATGAAACCTGTTTGGTCAGAATGTATTAACGACGGGAGAATTTTTTCTAGTCTATTGGCTAAAGCCTTAGATAGGATTTTGTGTCCGTATTAATTAGTGACAGCGGTCGGTAATTAGCTGGATGAGTAGGGTCTTTCCCTGGTTTCAGTATTAGTTTTATTGCAGCTGTATTCATATGGCTTATACAAGTAAATAGGCCTTTATCGGTTATCTCTTATCACCATTCTGAAAAATAGTGGTTCGAGTATACGCCAGAAATGTTTACAGAACTCTGAGGAAAATCCATCATTGCCTGAAACTCTACCTGTTGGCATATCGTTTAAGGCCTTTTGTAACTCTGCGAGGGTTAATGGGGCATCTAAAAACCTTTTACTTTCTGAAGTTAATTGAGGGATGTTTAGGTTATTAAATAAGTTTGTCATTTTTATTCTGCTTATTATGGGATGAATATAAGCTACTTTAGTAGGAGTAAAATATATCATTAATATCCTGTGCTGATTGAGTCAATTTTCCATTTGAATCTTGGACAGGTATAATTAGAATTTTTTTCTTTGTTACATTGAAGTTGGTTTGCGAGAAATTTTCCCGATTTATTATTAATAATAACAATGTATCTTAGCTGTTGTAGGAGGAACTCCGTTCTTTTTGATAATATGCAATCTAGTTGTTTAGCATTATAAAGTTGGTTCCTTAGTACAGTAGGTCTATCAGATTCTTTGCATATTCCTCTGTGTTGTTTGATTTTCATCTCCAATTCACTTTCTAATTTTTGTTCTTGTTTTTTGTTGCAGGAAGAGTATGAAATGATTTTGCCTCTAATTACAGCTTTCCCTGTTTACCAAAGCAAGGATGGGGATACAGTTGTGGAATCATTCATATCTAGAAAATCTTCCCATTCCTTCCTTACAAATATATCGAACTTGGGATCTTTCAGTAAAGAAGTATTCAAGCATCAGGTTGGAGACGGTATCATCTTTGATTCAAGTTTGAGGCAGAGAGAGATTGGAGCATGATCGCTAAATATTATTTGATGTATTTCAGAAGTGGTGTTTTGAGCAATAGAGTTATTTGTGATAAAGTAGTCATTTCTAGAGAAGGAGCAGTCAACTGAAAGTGTATTCCCTTTTTGTATGATTTTTTTATTCTCCATATGTCGGCGAGTCCGAAATCGTGCATATATTCATCTAGTATTCAGGAAGACTGTGATTGTTTGGAATTTTGTTTTAAGTTTGAGTGGTCTATTGCTTACACGATGAAGCAATCGAAAAATCCGTCGATGAAATCTTCGAGTGGCTCCACGATTTTATGTTGGCATCAGCAGAGATTGGAAAAAAGTAATCAATAATAATCAGCCCCGTAATAAGAGAAAAGAAAAAGTGGATGAGGAGGAAATTAAGTCTCGGTGTCGCTAATTGGATTTTGCAGCGTAGCCACCAAAATTTCGTCTGGGAAATCTCGCAGTCTCTCGTGGTGTCAGAGTATGTCATACGTCACACCCCCTCACCTCACACTTACTTTTTTAGATACCGGGTTCAAAATGCGGCCACCCATAGCACACATCCTAGTTGTCATGGTAATGAAATCCATATTTGCGATTGGCCTAGCAGTATGTGGGGCAGAATGTGGGCTGACTCACCTGCATGCATCCTTAAAACGGGCTGATTTCAGTACGAGAAAGAAAAAATGAGGTGTCAAAGCGTGTTATAAATCTTGATCCACGGAATACTTTGACAAAATCCTGTCGCAGACGTATTTAATTAAATACGTGGTGTGTTTTAAAATACCTCTGAATTGTTTTAAATTGTGAAAAAGATGCATAATATCCATCCATTCTGTTCTCTATACCGCTTCTCCTGTTCATTCTCAGGGGAACTGGAGCCTATCCCAGCTGACTTTGGAAAGACCCCGCTCTGGTCACTGTGGTCAAGCCAGCCTCCACTCGAAAAGAAGAAGTCAAGCCATTCGCTCCGAATTTTGTTTATACTAGGCATTACAGTAATAAGCCGCCAACAAGCAGCGAAAGCCACTTTCAAAATAAAAGCCTACAAATAATAAATAGATATCAATGCATACTGATTTTCCATCCATCCATTTTCTACCGCTTATCAGAGGTCGGGTCGCGGGGGCTGTAGCTTTAGCAGGGACGCCCAGACTTCCCTCTCCACAGCCAATTCATCCAGCTCTTCCGCGGGGATCCCGAGACGTTCCCAGGCCAGCCGAAAGACGTCGTCTCTCCACCGTGTCCTGGGTCGTCCCTGGGGTCTCCTCCCAGTGGGACGTGCCCGGAACACCTCGCCAGGGAGGCGTCCGGGAGGCATGCGAATAAGATGCCCCAGCCACCTCATCTAGCTCCTCTCGATGTGGAGGAGCAGTGGCTCTACTCTGAGATCCTCCCAGATGACCGAGCTTCTCACCCACAGGTCGTGACCATAGGTGAGGGAAGGAACATAGATCGACCAGTAAATTGAGAGCTTCTCCTTTCGGCTTAGCTCCTTCTTTACCACAACGGACCAATAGGACTCCTTCAGCTTGACGGCATCCCTCACCGTTGGTGTCCACCAACGGGTTCGGGGATTGCCACCACGACAGGCACCGACCACCTTATGGCCACAGCTCCTATCTGCTGCCTCAGCAATAGAGGCGCGGAACATGGGCAAAGTTCTGTCGGAGGTGGGAGTTGAAACTCCTTCTAACAGGGGATTCTGCCAGACGTTCCCAGCAGACTCTCACAATACGTTTGGCCCAGCCACGTCGGACCGGCATCTTCCCCCAGCCAACTCACCACCAGGTGGTGATCAGTTGACAGGTCCGCCCCTCTCTTCACCCAAGTGTCCAAGAAATGCGGCCGCAAATCCGATGACATGACCGCAAAGTCGATCATCGAACTGTGACCTAGGGTGTACTGGTGCCAGGTGCACGTGTGGACACCCTTATGCTTGAACATGGTGTTCATGGTGACAATCCGTGACGAGCACAGAAGTCCAATAACAGAACACCGCTCGGGTTGTAATCAGGGGGTTGGGTTGCGTTCCTCCCAATCACGCCCTTCCAGGTCTCACTGTCATTGCCTACGTCAGTATTGAAGTCGCCCAGCAGAACGATGGAGTCCCCAGCGGGAGCGCTCTCCATGCACCCCCTCCAAGGACTCTAAAAAGGGTGGGTACTCTGAACTGCTGTTTGGTGCATAGGCAGAAACAACAGTCAGGACCTGTCCCGCCACCCGAAGGTGGAGGGAGGCTACCCTCACGTCCACCGGGGTGATCCCCAACGTACAGACGCTGAGCCGAGGGGCAATAAGTATACCCACACCTGCTCGGCGCATCTCACCGTGCGCAACTCCAGAGTGGAAGAGAGTCCAAACCCTATCGATAGGACTGGTACCAGAGCCCAAGCTGTGTATGGAGGCCAATCCGATTATATCTAGTCGGAACTTCTCGACCTCACACACCAGCTCGGGCTTCTTTCCTGCCAGAGAGGTGATATTCCACGTCCCTAGAGCCAGCTTCTGTAGCCGGGGGTTGGATCGCCAAGGTCCCTGCCTTTGGCCACCGCCCATTCAGATTTTTTTTTTCTTTAAATATGTCATGGCACTGTGTTTCCAATTGTTTTTCTTTGTGTTGCACTGTCTGGGTGGGCGTTGACATCGGTGACGCACCTGTCATGCATTGTAATCATCAGCCTTTTTAGGGGGCACCGTGACAGTGTGTGGGCGTCGGAATATTCACTCGTTTTTTGCCCCGTGTTTGCCGCCGTTCTGACCGCTGTCCAAATTTAGGTGCTCTACAATTATACCACACACACCTTTTGTCGTGTCTCCGTTATCTTTCCCTTTAGCTTCGTATGTCTCGCCATCACATGCTCTGTCATTGAATGAAAAATTTTCGGACCTCTTACCGAGTCTCTTTTTTGGGATCTGTCCTTACGGCATCGCCGTCCGTGATAGAATATTCCGACCAAAATGGATCCCACAGACTCAGACTCTTTTCACCACACGTTGGCAAAGTCAGGGACATTTGGTAGGAAGACACGAGACATCGTTACACGAGCTCAAGGAGGCAATTACTGCGTTAACGACCCATCTCAGTACGCTGAGTTCTCGGGTTGATCAGGTGTGTGCACTTGGATCACCTCCGGTTCTGACAGAAGCACCCGCCACCAACACGGTGGCCGCGGCGCCACCCGCCAGGGGAGCTTGTCTCCCAAATCCACCTTGTTAAACTGGGTAGCTCGGTGGCTGCGGTCAATTTATTTATCACTGTACCCTAGTATTTGACCAACAACCGGTCACGTATGCCCAGGATAAGACGAAGGTTGCTTTTCTAATGAGTCTATTTACGGCTCAGGTGGCATCGTGGGCGATGGCGGTCAGCAGCGCCAACCCAGCGTTACGTTCCTCCTTCCCGGCATTCGAATCTGAACTGAGGAGAGTTTTTGATCACCCAGTCAAGGGCAAGGAGGCCGGGAGCCGGTTGTGGGACCATTCCCAGGGGGACTTGTCAGTAGCCGAATACTCTGTTTCGTTCCGCATCCTGGCAGCAGAGAGTGGATTCGACAATGTTGCGTTGAGCGGCATTTTTCGTCGGGGACTCTGTCCTGCCGTCAAAGATGAGTTGGCGGCCCGGGACGAGACCACTAATTTGGAGGAGTTGATCGGACTAGCCATTAGACTGGACAATCGACTGAGGGAACAGCAGCGCGAGCGGGCGGCTGAACGGCCCATTTTTTTGAGTCCGCTTCCCCGGAACATTCTTCGTCCGCCAAGGAAGACGCCGCCTGTGTTCCCCCATCCACCTCGGCGTCGACGAGGGAGCCGGGCCTGGCCGTGGAGGAGCCGATGCAACTCGGCAGGGGGCGACTGACGAAAACGCATGAGAGCGGGGGTGTGTCTGTACTGCTGCCGACCAGGACACAAGGTATCCACCTGTACGGCGAGACCTTCACTGGGAAGTGACGCTACGCGTTCCAAGCATAGCGGCCAGGTGGTGGTGACAGCGCCTTCTGCCTGCGGAAACAACGTCTCATCATGTGAGTATTTTGATGAAGACATGGTACCCAGTGAATTGAGAACTGGATCGAACAACAAGAGACATCAATTGCCGGGCGAAGTATCGGGATTTGGCGGCAGTGTGAAGGTTTCCGCGTTAATTGACTCCGGAGCTGATGAGTGTTTTGTGGACTCCTGTGTGATAGAGACTCTAAATTGTCCACTGTACAGACTTAGAAAACCTAGAAAAGTACTTAATTTGGATGGGCGTGTCCTGGCGGTTACAACACATATTACGGCTCCACTGTGTTTGAAGCTTTCTGGTAACCACATCGAATTGCGGCAATATTTTGTAATGCCCTGTCAATCTGCTCCAGTTGTGCTTCATAATCCAGATATTAATTGGGATCAACTACAGATTGTGAATTGGAGCATATTTTGTCATTCTCATTGTCTGCAGTCTGCCATGTTGACTACTACCTCCGTGTTCAAGACGAGCATATCGATTTGGCTAATGTACCGGCTGAGTACCATTTGCAACTAGTGTTCAGTAAAGATCGCGCCCAGTCTTTGCCTCCGCATCGGCCATACGACTGTTGCAAAGGTGTTCACAAAATTAAATCTGCGCAATGCCTGTCACCTGGTGAGGATGAAGGAGGGAGATGAGTGGTAGACTGCGTTCAATACTCCATTAGTTCATTTTGAGTATTTAGTCATGCCTTATGGACTCACGAATGCACCCGCTGTGTTTCAGTGTCTCATTAATGATGTGCTCCGGGACATGATAAATATATTCTGTTTTGTGTACTTGGACGACATCTTAATCTTTTCCCGTGATCTACATGAACATCGCCAACATGTCCGCATGGTGTTGCAGCGCTTGATGGAAAACCGTCTTTACAGCAAGGCTGAGAAGTGTGAGTTCCATGCGGAGTTGGTACAGTTTTTGGGGTTCATCGTGGAGAAGGGCCAGCTTTGAGCCGATCCAGCCAAGATCCAGGCTGTGGTTGATTGGCCAAATCCAACGTCTAGGAAGCAGTTGCAGAGGTTTTTGGGTTTTGCTAATTTTAAGAGGCAATTTATACGTGATTACAGCCTTAAGGTGGGACCTCTGACTATACTTACTTCCAATAAAATACCATGTATGGACCCCTAAGGCAGATGCCACTTTTGATCATATTAAATAATTGTTTGTGAAGGCTCCTGGTTTAAAATATCCTAATCCTGACCTTCCTTTTGCTGTCGAGGTGGACGCATCTGATTCAGGTGTGGGGGCGGTACTGTCCCAGAGGTCCCTGGTCGACCAGAGGCTGCACCCCTGCACCTTCTTCTCTTGGCGCCTGAGCCCAGCAGAGGCCAATTACGATGTGGGAAATAGAGAGCTGCTGGCCATTGTCCTGGCGCTGCAGGAGTGGAGGCACTTGCTGGAGGGTAGTAGGGAAACTTTTCAAGTTTTCACCGACCACAAGAACCTGTCTTACCTCCGGACAACTAAGAGACTCAACCCCCGTCAAACACGTTGGGCCCTGTTCCTTACCCGTTTCGATTTCATCATCACTTACCGCCCTGGGTTGAAGAACGGTAAACCTGACGCCTTGTCTAGGTTGGATGGCCCGTCTGCTGTTCAGCCTGTTGTGGAGACCATTCTACCTGGGACCCGGGTGGTGGGAGCGCTTCAGTGGGAGGTTGAGAAGAAGGTGGTGGAGGCAGGGAGGGACGTCCAGGCTCCGGGAGGTGATCCTGATGGCAAGTTGTTTGTTCTGGTCGTTTTACGTCCAGAGGTGTTGAGTTGGGGGACACACTTCGAGAGTCGCTTGCCATCCTGGGGTCAGTCTGACATTTTTCCTCATTTCCCAACGGTTCTGGTGACAGGGACTACGCAGGGATGTTAAGGAATATGTTTCGGCATGCTCAGTGTGTGTCCCGTCGTCCTCCAGCTGGTCGTCTTCGGCCACTGCCCGTTCCTTCCTGCCCCTGGTCCCACGTCGCCTTGGACTTGGACGGGCCTTCCGCTGTCCGGAGGGAACTCGGTCATCCTGAGTGTTGTTGACAGATTCTCCAAGATGGCCCATTTCGTTGCTCTGCCGAAGCTGCCGTGCTCCTTTGAGACTGCTGATCTCCTTGTTGACCATGTGTTCCAAGTTCATGGTATTCCTGCTGATCTGGTGATTGACAGGGGGCCGCAGTTTGTCTCTCGGGTCTGGAGGTTGTTCTGCAAAGCGCTGGGGGCTTCCTCCAGTCGTTCGTCCGGTTTCCACCCGCAGACCAACGGCCAGGCTGAGAGGGCGAATCAAGATGTGGAGGCTGCTCTTCGCTGTGTTTGCCATCAGCACCCCTCCTCGTGGTCTTCTCACCTGCCTTGGCTGGAATATGCGCATAACACCCTCGTTTGCTCTGCCACTGGACGGCCGCCGTTCATGACTGCATACGGTAATCAGCCGCCGTTGTTCCCTTCTCAGGAGAGGGAGGTGGTCGTCCCGTCTGTACAGGTCCATCTCCGAAGGGCTCATTGGGTGTGGCGGGATGCAAAGGCGGCCTTGTCCCATACTCAGGCTCGCAAGCGGCAGTTAGCTGATCGTCATCGGATCTCAGCTCCTCCCTACCGTCCTGGTGAGAAGGTCTGGTTGTCCGCACGAGATTTGCATTTGGCCGGGGGTTCTAAAAAACTGGGTCCTTTCGAAATTGACTCTGTTGTTAACCCGGTGGCAGTTAAACTTAGGCTCCCTCCTGGCATGAAGGTTTACCCTGTATTCCATGTCTCCTTGCTCAAACCGGTTTCCTCCAGCCCTCTGTGTCCTCCAGCTATGCCTCCTCATCCTCCGCGGGTGGTTGATGGCGACCCAATGTACACGGTGGATGAAATATTGGATTCCAGAAGAAGGGGCAGGGGTGTGCAGTATTTGGTCGACTGGGAGGGTTACGGCCATGAGGAGCGTTCCTGGGTTCCCCGCTCTTGGATCTTAGATCCGTCCCCACATATAAACAAACAACCATTCGATTAATTATGGAAAATTGTGCGATGATTGAAAAAATAATACTTTTGGTATTGCAAGACCAGTTGGTTTAACAAAATCTTTTCGGTATTGCAAGACCAGTCCAGTGGAGGACACTAGACCAGTGGTTCTCAACTGTTGTCACCCTGGGACCCATCCATGCATTTTCTTCCGCATATCTGAGGTCTGGTCGCGGGGGCAGTAGCTTTAGCAGGGATGCCCAGAGTTTCCTCTCCCCAGCCACTTCCTCCAGCTCTTCCGAGGGGACACTGAGGCATTCCCAGGCCAGCCGAGAGACATAGTCTCTCCAGCCTGTCCTGGGTCGTCCCCGGGGTCTCCTCTCAGTGGGCCGTGCCCGGAACAACTCACCAGGGAGGCGTCCAGGCAGCACACTAATCAGATGCCCGAGCCACCTCATCTGGCTCCACTCAATGCGGAGGAGCAGCGGCTCTACTCTGAGCCCCTCCCGGATGACCAAGCTTCTCACCCTATCTCTAAAGGAGAGATAGGGTGAGAGATAGGGTGGCCGCTTGCATCCGCGATCTTGTTCTTTCGGTCACGACCCACAGCTCGTGACCATAGGTGAGGATAGGAACGTAGATCGACCGGTAAATTGAGAGCTTCGCCTTTCGGCTTAGCTCCTTCTTCACCACAACGGACTGATACAAAGTCCGCCTCACTGTAGACGCTGCATCGATCCGCCTGTCGATGTCCTGTTTCATTCTTCTCTCACTTGTGAACAAGACCCCGCACTGCCACCGAGGAGCTTTTTAACCACCTCGGTGACCTCAACCCAGCAGAACGATAGAGTCCCCAGTGGGAGCACTCTCCAGCACCCCCTCCAAAGACTCCAAAAAGAGTGTGTACTCTGAACTTCAGTTTGATGCATAGGCACAAACAACAGTCAGGACCCGTCCCCCCACCCGAAGGAGGAGAGAGGTTATCCTCTCATCCACCGGGGTGAACCCAAATGTACAGGCACCAAGCCGGGGGGCAATTAGTATACCCACACCAGCTCGGCGCCTCTCACCGTGGGCAACTCCAGAATGGAAGTCCAAACCCTCTCAAGAGGACTGGTACCAGAGACCAAGCAGTGTGTGGAGGCGAGCCCGCCTATATCTAATCGGAACTTCTCGACCTCACACACCAACTTGGGCTCCTTCCCTGCCAGAGAGATGACAAGGACTTTTATTTTGAAATGCAACATTAGATTAGGATGGGACCTCTTTTGTTGGAGACCTGGCGTGGTGTAGTGTCCCCGTGAACTGGACTGAGATTTTTGGTTTAGATTTTTTTGTTTAGATTTTTTTAAATCATGGGTTATGACAGCAAAATATGCAGATTTGAAGGGACTTTTATTTTGAAATGCAAATTTTTCAGATTTGGATGGGACCTTTTTTGGTGGAGACCAGGGGTGGTGTAGTGTCCCCCAGAACTGGACTGGTGTTGTGATACCAAAGACATTATTTTTGCAGATGTTTAAAAATCAGTCATAAGCAGATTTCAGGGGACTTTTATTTTGAAATGCAACAGCAGATTTGGATGGGACCTCTTTTGGTGGGGTGGTTTAGTGTTCTCCAGGACTCTGCTGGTGTTACTGAAATGATTATTTTAATCATTTTTTAAAACCAGGAGTAATGACAGTAAAATGTGCAGATTTCAGAGGACTTTTATTTTGAAATACAATATCAAATCTTTATCAAACTTCTTTCAGTGGAGTCCTTGGTTGCTCTAATGTCCCACAGATCTGG
This sequence comes from Phycodurus eques, assembly GCF_024500275.1. Classification (NCBI taxonomy): domain Eukaryota; kingdom Metazoa; phylum Chordata; class Actinopteri; order Syngnathiformes; family Syngnathidae; genus Phycodurus; species Phycodurus eques. Next base: position 238,746 of record NC_084532.1, on the reverse strand, counting down.
ACTGGTCTTGCGATACCAATGGGATTATTTTTTTATACTTTTTTTAAATAAAATATAATTGCAACCATGTATGCAGATTTCAAATAAACAATTTTTTGAATGCATCTCTAGATTCGAATTAACCATGCTGGTTGCAATCCTGGGACAGTCTACTTTCTCTCAGAAGTGGACTGGTTGCGTTATAACAGAGCTTATTTAATATTATTTTAAATCCGAAGCATTGACGTCCCCGTAGTAAGAAAACATCTCGCGGTAAGTAAGTATGCTTTTGCTGATCTTTTGGCTGTGCATATGGCAACATTAGCACTATTTTATGGTCACAAGTAACAGTAAAACATGGATCTTCTGGGGTACGTTCTGTTCTCTGTCTCACTCTCTGTCTGTCTGGCTGTCAGTCTCTCTCTCTCTCTCTCTCTCTCTCTCTCTCACTCTCACTCATGAACACACACACACACACCTACACTCACGCACACACACACACACACTATCAATAAGTCTTGTCAGCAAACAGCTTCTTTATTCAGTCATTTTAGTGGATAAAGCAAGTAATGTTTCTCTAAGGCCCTATACATGTGTTGTTGTTTTTTTCCACTTAAAAATTGAAATGGTGGCAGGTGTGTGTGGAATCCCATTGAACATGAATTTGAATGTGATCTGTTACTTCTGAACACAGCCACATGGCAGTTATAGGAGGCAGTGCATCCTTGTGCTACCATATTTATTTTTATTTATTTTATTTGAACTTTAATTAACCAGGTAAAAGATCAGATAAAACACAACATCTCTTTTCTAGTGGTGACCTGGCCAGGAAGGCAGCAAGTTAAATGCCAAGTCCCAGTTAATTACATTGAAGTTTATTTCTGTCTATTTTCACATCCCCTCTCAAAAATAGTCAGTTGATTTGTACAAATTCCAGGTTACATCAATGGTGGAAAAAGTTTTTAAATGATTTATCTTGGTCAAAATTATTTTCTCAAAAACCTGGAATTTGAACGGGGGTGTACAGCAGTGACCTGCGGTCAGGGTAGGCAAGTGAGGCAGAGCCTCACTGCCCCCTGGTGGTCTTTCCTTTCTACTGCATGTGAATCGTAAACAAAACCTTATAATTACATTAAATTGTTCCATTTTAGTTCTATGGTCCGTGCTTTACATCGATTTTCTTTTTCAATCCAATTATTTCAATGATTTCCTCATTAAAATCCAGAATTTTCATATTTCCTGTTAAGATGCATAAGAGGCGCAGCTCCGAGTCACGATGAGTCACCGCTTCCATGATGCTTCAAGAGACTACGCACACATCCATTCAGGCAGGCTGTGATTGATCCGTGGCTTCACACAAGAGACAATAGTGTTTTCTCATTGCATCGCCAATAATATACGTTTTATCACTGCACTTACTTAACAGACTGTCAAATATATTTAATGAAAGTGTGTGACATTTAGTCTTTCTTATCGACCAGAAAAGCTACTAAATGTGCACAGTGGAGTCTAGTATGTACGGTGCCACAACCAGCATGTGGCAGTGTTGAGTGGAGCTTCAGCGAGCTCCAGATGTCACATGACTGTCAGTCACGTGACGTAGTCAGTGCCTCACCAATCATGAACCTCGCCGCACGTCACTGGTGTACAGTACATACTTTGTATATCGACTGTAGCCTTGTTCATTGTTTTTGTAATTTCCCTGGTGAGCCGATAGTATTGTGCTGTTTAACAAGTAGAAACAATATAGCAGTGTTTTCCAACCTTAGTGGCGGTAAGGCACATATTTTACAATTGAAAAATCTCATGGCACACCAACAAACAGAAATGTCACAAAAAGTGGATACATTAATTACTGTATGTACTTCTTGTCATCTAATAGAAGAGCATTTCTTTGTTCTTTATGTCACTATGGCCCACTGGCATAAATAGAGATACATTATTTCTTGTAAATAAATACGTTTTTTGAGCAATTAAGTAACATTTGATAATTTCCCACGACACACTTGAGGAGCACTCACGGCACACTAATGCACACTGGTTGGGAATCGCTGCAATATAGTATAAGACCATTTCTTGGAGCAGAATGTGCCTTAGTTATTTTAAAAAGCACTTATTTCATAAAGATTTTATTTCTTGTTTTAGATGAAGTGATATTGTTCAGCAATATCTGAATTTGCACATCCATATTTAATTTAGTTATTTTTATTTTATTTGACATTCATGCTCTGATTTAAAAAATAAATCTGAAGTTACTTAAAAACTTAAGTAGTTCATTGAGTACTTTCTAATTAAGTAATTATTTGGTGGAGAATTTAATTTGACTTGGTAAAAGTAGCAGCACTCTTATTTGAGGATAATATTTGGCTACTCTACCCACCTTTGATCACAATTTTGATGAAAGCATCGACACAAATAAAAATATAATTGTAATAATGCACTACACTTCTATAGCAATTTTCAAAGCACAAAAAGATGCTATACAATTGCAAGCATTTTTTATTCACTCCACAGTCACACCCTGTTATGGGCGCTCCGTCCCATAGGGGTCAGGCCTGTGGGCAATGGCCCTGAGATGCCATGGTGGGCGTCCCTTAGTTTCATTTCTCACAGGTGGCAAGCCTACCCACATACTGTTGGCCAGAGGTGGGTAGAGTAGCCACATATTGAACTCAAGTAGGAGTGCAGTTACTTTAGAATAGTATGACTCAAGTAAAAAGTAGTCATCCAAAAATTTACTTGAGTAAGAGTAGGAAAGTACTCAATGAAAAAACTAAAGGAAAGAGTAACATCTGTTTATTTATTTAAAATAAAATAAAAAAATAATAAATAATATATGAGAGTCGACACACATCTGCCACCGTTTCAATTTTAAACTGCCCAAAAACTGCACATGCATTGGGCCCTACAGAAACATTATTTGCTTTATTCACTTAAATTACTTCATGGAGAAGCTGTTTGCTGACCAGACTGAGTGATTGTGTGTGCAACACCATATGATAAGGCTAATTTTGCCATATCACTGCCAAAACAACAAGAGAAACAACTTATCGCAAGGTGTTTTCTCAAGTTAGAAGGGGGCTGAAATAGTTTGGGCAGTCACAATTTAAGAACTGCATGACAAAGCTGTTGTTTTTCAGAGTCTGGAAAGTAAACAGACTCGCGCGGCTTTGTTTTTCTCCCCAAAATGAGTCATTATGATTGGCTAGCTAAGGCTACGTGCACGGTCATGTGACTGCCTTGCGTCGCAACGGGCACACTATGCGGAAGTCGAAGATGGAGTCTAAAAATAGACACGCAGGAATGGATAAATAAAAGTAGCGAACGGGATGTTGATCATTGTAACGGTGTAAAAGAATCGAACCTTCTTCACATAAATATTCAGGTAAAAGTAAAAAGTATGGTGCATTTAAAATACTCTGATGAGTACAGTTTATGGAAAATGTTACTGAAGTAAATGTAACGGCGTAAATGTAACGCATTATTACCCACCTCTACTGTTCGCCAAAAGTGAGTGTCTAATCATTGGCTGAGAAACTTGGTGTGTGGATGGGTATTATGTGAATCAGAATCATCTGTATTGACCAATTATGTCCAAAAAACACAAAGAATTTGTCTCCGGTAATTGGAGCCGCTCCAGTACGACAACAGACAGTCAATTGACAGAGAACACTTTCGAGACATAAAGACTGAGCAATAAAGGGTTGCTAGTTATCTGGTAAAGCCGGTACATTATTATTTTTTTTTGACAATTGTGCAAAAGATACAGAGTCCTCTAGCACTTATAACAGTTCGAATGACTAATATTATAATAGTCCGATGCAATGACCGTTGTGCAAAGGGTGCCGAGACTTCAAGCGAGTGGGACAATGTTGATTGTGCAAATGTTGCAGATACTTCTCAGTCAGTGTGCAAATGGAGCAGATGCTACTCTGGCATGAGTGACCAGTGTTGGTCTACAACAGAGATGCAAATAGTGCAGCGTGGTGAGACTACTACAGTGACTGCACGAGCAATATATAATTGGCCCGACAGAAATGTGACGACAAACTCAAGACAAATAGACAAAAAATTGCCAGCATGTTGCAATGGAATTGTAGGTTAGGTGTTTAAGAAGTTGATTGTAAGAGGGAAGAAGCTGTTGGAATCCCTGCTAGTTCTAGTTTGCATTGATCGGTAGCACCTACCTTAGGGAAGGAGCTGGAAGAGCTGGTGACCTGGATGTGGAGGGTCCGAGAGGATTTTGCACGCTTTTGTCTTAGTTCTGGCAGCGTGCAAGTCGTCAAGGGTGGGTAGGGGGGTACCGACAATCCTTTCAGCAGTTTTGATTGCCCGTTGCAGTCGGAGTTTGTCCTTTTTTGTAGCAGCACCAAACCAGACTGTGATGGAAGAACACAGGACTGATTCGATGACCGCTGTGTAGAACTGCCTCAGCAGCTCCTGTGGGAGGCCGTGCTTTCTCAGAAGCCGCAGGAAGTACATCCTCTGGAGTTGATGTTGATCGCCCATTTCAGGTCCTGAGAGACTGTAATTCCCAGGAACGGTTGATACACAGCTGGACAACGTGAGGGGCAGCTGTGGCGAAGGATGCCTCTTGAAGTCCACGATCATCTCTACAGTCTTGAGCGTGTTCAGCTCCAGGTTGTGTCAGCTGCACCACAGCTCCAGTCACTCCACTTCCTGTCAATATGCAGACTCGTCACCGTCCTTGATGAGGCCGATGACAGTGGTGTCATCTGCAAACTTCAGGAGTTTTACAGCCAGGTGCGTTGAGATGCAGTCGTTTATGGAGAGGGAGAAGAGCAGCGGAGAGAGGACACAACCTTGGGGCGCCCCAGTGCTGATGCTGCGTGTGGATGAGGTGGCCTCCCCCAGCCTCACCTGCTGTGTCCTGCCCGTCCTGCACTGTGACACAACTGTGGGGCAGACGTCCAGAATGATCCACTTACAGACACATTTTTAGAAATAAACAGATAGCTAAAGATTTATATGGCTGTTTAATACCACACTTGATGAGTGGTCAGGCACTCAAGTGAACCATTGTTTATACAAACAGAAAGACAATTCTTCATAATATCTCCACTCTAAATCATGTTTACCAAACATTTCCACCAAAGTCGGAAGGTCAGAATCTTTCAAAATGTGTATGCTTTAGAATTATGGATTCAGGTGGAAGAGATCAAGTACAACACCTTACTGATAATTTAGGAGCGATTACAAAGTATGAATATTGTCTGTAAAATATGCACCTTAAAATATACCAGTTTATAAGCCAATCTACCAGTCATCATTATGCAAACAAGCATAAATCCTGCATTTGTGCGTGTACATAAGTGGGTGAGCTTGGCAAATAATGCACTGTATTCTCCATTATAAGGCATGTCAAAGGCAGATACATTATAGGGGCCTTGGGGCACCGGGGCACCCCAAGGTTGTGTCCTCTCTCCACTGATCTTCTCTCTCTACACAAACAACAGCACCTCAACGCACCCAGCTGTCAACGTTTGCAGACGACACCACAGTCATTGGCCTCATCAAAGACGGTGACGAGTCTGCGTATCGACAGGAGGTGGAGCGGCTGGAGCTCTGGTGCGGCCGACACAACCTGGAACTGAACACGCTCAAGACTGTAGAGATGATTGTGGACTTCCTTCGCCACAGCTGCCCCTCACGCTGTCCAACTGCCTGGTGTCAACCATCGAGACCTTCAAGTTCCTGGGAATTACAGCCTCTCAGGAACTGAAGTGGGAGTTCAACATCAACTCCATCCTCAAAAAGACCCAGCAGAGGATGTACTTCCTGTGGCTTCTGAGGAAGCACGGCCTGCCGCAGGAGCTGTTGAGGCAGTTCTACACCGCGGTCATCGAATCAGTCCTGTGTTCTTCCGTCACACTCTGATTTGGTGCTGCTACAAAAGAAAGGACAAATTCTGACTGCAACGGACAATCAAAACTGCTGAAAAGATTGTCGGTAACCCCCTACCCACCCTTGAGGACTTGATGCTGCCAGAACTAAGACAAGCGCATGCAAAATCCTCTTGGACCCTCCACATCCTGGTCATCAGCTATTCCAGATCCTTCCCTCAGGTTGGCGCTACCGAACAATGCAAACTAAAACTAGCAGACATTCCAGCAGCTTCTTCCCTCTTGCCATTAACATTGTAAACAGTTAACTTACAATTCCATTGCAACATGCTGCCAATTTTTTTTGACTTGAGTTCATTGTCACATTTCTGTGGGGCCAATTATATATTACTCGTGCACTCACTGTAGTAGTCTCTCCATGCTGCACTATTTGCATATCTGTTATTGACCAATACTGGCCACTCATGTGCCTGAGTAGCATCTGCACCATTTGCACAATCGACTGAGTACTATCTGCAACATTTGCACAATTTACATTGTCCCAGATTATAGCACTACTAGTCACTTTAAACTGCATACATTTCTTGAAACCTTTTGCACAATGGTCATTGCACCGGACTATTGCTCTATTAGGCATTCAAACTGCTCAAATTGCGAGAGGACTTTTGCATTCTTTTGCACAATTTTCAAAACAAATAATAATTGTACCAGCATTACCAAATTACGAGCAACCTTTTATTGCTCAGTGACCTTTTTTTCAATGTCTTTTTGTCTCAAAAGTATTCTCTGTCAATTGACTGTCTGTTGTGGTACAACAGCAATTACCGGAGACAAATTCCTTGTGTGTTTTTGTCACGGGCGGCAATGCCGTAAGGGCAGATCCCAAAAAAGAGACTCCAGGTAAGCGGTCCGAACAATTTTAATTCAATGACAGAGCATGTGATGGCGAGACATATGAAACTAAAGGGACTCACCACCAGAGAGAATCAAAATACAGATAACGCAGGGAGACACGACAAAAGGTCTGTGTGGTATAATCGTATATCCATCCATTCATTCATTTTCTGAGCCGCTTCTCCTCACTAGGGTCGCGGGCGTGCTGGAGCCTATCCCAGCTGTCATCGGGCAGGAGGCGGGGTACACCCTGAACTGGTTGCCAGCCAATCGCAGGGCACATACAAACAAACAACCAGTCGCACTCACATGCACACCTATGGGGAATTTAGAGCCTCCAATTAATGCATGTTTTTAGGATGTGGGAGGAAACCGGAGTGCCCGGAGAAAACCCACGCAGGCACGGGGAGCACATGCAAACTCCACACAGGCGGGGCCGGGGATTGAACCTGGGTCGTCAGAACTGTGAGGCTGATGCTCTAACCAGTCGCCCACCGTGCCGCCAGTATAATCGTATAGAACCTAAATTTGGACAGTGGCCAGAACGGCGGCAAACGGGGCAAAAACGAGTGAATATTCCGACGCCCACACACTGTCACGGTGCCCCCTAAAAAGGCTGATGATTACAATGCATGACAGGTGCGTCACCGATGTCAACGCCCACCTTCGCTCACCCAGACACTGCAACACATAGAAAAACAATTGGAAATACAGGGCCATGACATTATACCCCACCCCCTCAAAGGACGGATTCCACCCGGCTTCTGCGGGTGGAAAGAGTGGACGGCCCGGAGCAGGGACGGATCTAAGATCCAAGGCGGAGAACCCAGGAAGGCTCCTCAGGGCCGTAATCTGTAGTTGATCCCAATTAATATCTGGATTATGAAGTTTTAACCACGTTAATCCCAGCACAACTGGAGCAGATTGACAGGGCATTACAAAAAATCGTCACGATTCAATGTGGTTACCCGAAAGCTTTAAACACAATGGAGCCGTAATATGTGTTGTAACCGTCAGGAGACGCCCATCCAAATCAAGTACTTTTCTAGGTTTGCTACGTCTGTACAGTAGACAATTTAAAGTCTCTATCACACAGGAGTCCACAAAACACTCATCAGCTCCGGAGTCAATTAACGGGGAAACCTTCACACTGCTGCCAAATCCTGATACTTCGCCCGGCAATTGAAGTCTCTTGTTGTTCGATCCAGTTCTCAATTCACTGGGTACCAAGTCTTCATCAAAATACTCACACGATGAGACGTTGTTTCCAGAGGCAGAAGGCGCTATCACTACCACCTGGCCGCTCTGTTTGGAACGCATAGCGTCATTTCCCCGCGAAGGTCTCGCCATGCAGGTGGATACCTTGTGTCCTGGTCGGCCGCAGTACAGACACACCCCCGATCTCATGCGTTTTCGTCAGTCGCCCCCTGCCGAGTTGCATCGGCTCCTCCACAGCCAGGCCTGGGTCTCTCGTCGACGGCGAGGTGGATGGGGGAACACAGGCGGCGTCTTCCGTGGCGGACGAAGAATGTCCCGGGGAAGCGTACCCAAAAAAATGCGCCGTTCAGTCGCCCGCTCGCTCTGCCGTTCCCTCAGTCGATTGTCCAGTCTAATGGCTAGTCCGATCAACTCCTCCAAATCAGTGGTCTCGTCCCGGGCCGCCTACTCACCTTTGACGGCAGGACAGAGTCCCCGATGAAAAATGCCGCTCAATGCAACATCGTCGAATCCACTCTCTGCTGCCAGGATGCGGAACGAAATGGAGTATTCGGCTACTGACAAGTCCCCCTTGGGAATGGTCCAACAACCGGCTACCGGCCTCCTTGCCTTTGATGGGTGATCAAAAACTCTCCTCAGTTCAGATTCGAATACCGGGAAGGAGGAACGTAACGCTGGGTTGGCGGTGCTGACCGCCATCGCCCACGATGCCGCCTGACCCGTAAGTAGACTCATTATAAAAGCAACCTTCGTCTTATCCTGGGCATACGTGACCGGTTGTTGGTCAAATACTAGGGTACATTGACAAATAAATTGACCGCAGCCGCCAAGTTCCCCAGTATAACGATGTGGATTTGGGAGACAAGCTTCCCTGGCAGATGGCACCGCGGCCACCGTGTTGGTGGCGGGTGCTTCTGCCAGAACCGGAGGTGAAAGTGCACACACCTGATCAACCCGAGAACTCAGCGTACTGAGATGGGTCGTTAACGCAGTAATTCCCTCCCTGAGCTCGTGTAATGATGTCTCGTGTCTTCCTACCAAATGTCCCTGACTTGCCAACGCGTGGCGAAAAAAGTCCGAGTCTGTGGGATCCATTTTTGGTCGGAATATTCTGTCACAGGCAGCAATGTCGTTAGGGCAGATCCCAAAAAAGAGACTCTAGGTAAGAGGTCCAAACAATTTTAATTCTATGAATTAAAATGTGATGGCGAGACATACGAAACTAAAGGGACTCACCACCAGAGAGAATTAAAAAAAATAATAACGCAGGGAGACACGACAAAAGGTCCGTGTGGTATAATCGTAGAGAACCTAAATTTGGAAAGCGGTCAGAAAGGCGGCAAACACGGGGCAAAAACGAGTGAATATTCCGACGCCCACACACTGTCATGGTGCCCCCTAAAAAGGCTGATGATTACAATGCATGACAGGTGCGTCACCGATGTCAAGGCCCACCTTCGCTCACCCAGACACTGCAACACAAAGAAAAACAATTGGAAACACAGGGCCATGACAGTTTTCAACATACTTGGCAAATAAAGATGATTCTGATTCTGATCACCACAAACATCACCACAAAATCAGTACTGGTGTGAAATTGACATATACAGTAAAACATAATATTAACATATATTGGCTTCAAATTTAAACCAGCGCTAAATTTGTCTCTAATTATGTGCCATTATTACTATCCAATATAGAAACTGTTATCATTAGTAAGTATGGTATATTAAAGTGATTCTGTCTATTTGTATTTCAAAATTCTTAAAAGAATTGAACTTATAGCGGCACGGTGCACGACTGGTTAGAGCGCCTGCCTCACAGTTCTGAGGACCGGGGTTCAATCCCCGGCCCCGCCTGTGTGGAGTTTGCATGTTCTCCGCGTGCCTGCGTGGGTTTTCTCCAGGCACTCCGGTTTCATCCCACATCCCAAAAACATGCATGGTTGGTTAATTGACAACTAGGTGTGAATGTGAGTGCGTATGGTTGTTTGTTTCTGTGTGCCCTGCGATTGGCTGGCAACCAATTCAGGGTGTACCCCGCCTCCTGCCCGATGATAGCTGGGATAGGCTCCAGCACGCCCGCGACCATAGTGAGGAGAAGCGGCTCAGAAAATGGATGGATGGATGAATTGAACTTGTCTAATATATTGTTTTGCTTTTATCTGTTTCAGATCTGGGTTCATACATCCTCAATGTGCAGTCAGGAAATCATCAAGGAAAATTAACATTAGTCTTCATGAGCTGGGAGTGAGGTCTTCCTGAGTCTGCCATCAGCGGATTCTAATAAATCAAATTGGCAAAGTAGGCTAGATAAGTTTCCATTTAGGGCGCCGTGATGACATAGTGGTTAGCATATGTGCCTCACAGTTTGGAGGTCCGTAGGTTTGAATCCAGGCTCCAGCCTTTCTGTATAGAGTTTGCATGTTCTCCCTGTGCTTGAGTGGGTTTTCTCCGGGTACTCTGGTTTCCTTGCACATTTCAAACACATGCTTCTTAGATTAATTGAAGACATGGCTTGAAATGTCCAGCCCGCGGGCCAAAACCGACCCGTCAGGGGGTGCTATCTGGCCTGTGGGGATAAAGAAGACATTTACTTCTATTTTTCACGAAAAGTCACTGTCGTTGCAAAGTTTTCCCACTCGAGGGTGCACAAACAACAATTTACCACGTCAATGACGTTCTGAAATTGGCTTTTACTCATGGTTTGACACCTGATATTGATGCACTTGTGAAGGCTAAAAGTTTGTATGGTGCGATGACTCAGTTGAGGTTGTCACGATATCCAGGTGGATGCGGAAATTTAACTGTACATATATACATAGATTTACTTTGATCTGTGAGTGGCACGTGTGTAAATGAAAAAACGGATTCACTGTTGAAGTTGCATTTCTTTTTGTCAATTCAGATTGCTCATATAATTTGCAACCTTTCAATAAGATAATAATCAATCAACGTGAATATTTTCTGAATATACAGTGTAATTATTTGCACCAAAACAATGGGAAAAAAATTGAATACAGGTAGTTGTTATTTATATCTTATTAAGCCAGGAATAATGGTCCGGCCCACTTGAGATCAAATATGGGTTAATGTGGGCCGCGAACTAAAATTATTTTGATACCCCTGCTCTTAATTGCCATTAGGTGTGACTATGAGTGTGAATGATTGTTTTTCTTTATGTGCCCTGTAATTGGCTGGCGACCAGTTTAGGGTGTACTCTCACCTAAAGTCAGCTCTGATGGTCTCCACCTCACCCATGTGTGGATAAGCAGCATAGAAAATGGATGGATGGAGGTTTCCATTTGATGTGTCTTTTATTTTGGCAAATGGTCCTGTTTGTAAATGCTGGATATGAGTTTCCCCCCCATCTTTTGGTCAATTATAATTCACAAAATAATCGCTTTTCGTCCATGGGGAGGAGTGCTTTCAATGGCGCTTTCTCCAGCCCGTTACAATTAAGATTACTGTGCCATATGGTCAATCAAACAATTACCAGCACTAATTTCCACATCAGTCCCGCTTTGATCAACCACATCATTATGACCACTTGCACATTATAATGAACTCTAATACAAGAGCTATATCAGATGCAGTATTCTGCCTTTCCAAAGAAAATTATTTCTGTTTAGATTGACACAGTCAGGTATTCATTTAGAAAAATGTTCATTCCTTTGGAGCGTAGTTTGGTGTAGAACTGCACCGCGTCTGCCTCACAGTTCTGAGGACCAGGGTTCAATCCCCGGCCCCGCCTGTGTGGAGTTTGCCTGTTCTCCCCGTGCCTGCGTGGGTTTTCTCCGGGCACTCCGGTTTCCTCCCACATCCCAAAAACATGCGTGGTAGGTTAATTGACAACTCTAAATTGCCCGTAGGTGTGAAATTGTGTGCGTATGGTTGGTTGTTTATGTGTGCCCTGCGATTGGCTGGCAACCAATTCAGGGTGTACCCCGCCTCCTGCCCGATGATAGCTGGGATAGGCTCCAGCACGCCCGTGACCCTAGTGAGTAGAAGCGGCTCAGAAAATAGTTGGGCTTCTGCATAATGGCATTTTTAGATGTGCTTGAATGTGAATCTGAGCTTAAACAATTATTATGACTCGAAACCCCATAGCAGGGGCGGACTGGGGGGAAAAAGTGGCCCGGGAGTAAAGGACAGACCGGCCCAATTCATGCGCGCCACGGGAAGCCAGGCAGCCGGCAACACAAATTTCATGTAACCCGATGATCAAAAAGAAAGAAATACCGTATTTTCACGACCCTACGGCGCACAGTATTTAAAGGCGCAGTCTCAGTTACGCGGTCTATTTCAATTTCACAGTAAAATATCCATCCTGCCAGCCATCCATTTTCTACACCGCTTATCCACAGTAGGGCCGTGAGTATGGTGGAGCCTATCCAAGCTGTCTTTGGGCGAGAGGCGGGGTACACCATGAACTGGTCGCCAGCCAATCGCAGGGCACATACAAACAAACAACCATTCGCACTCACATTCACACCGATGGGCAATTTAGAATCTTCAATCAACCTACGTCTACCCCATGTTTTTGGTATGTGGGAGGAAACTGGAGTACCCAGAGAAAACCCACGCACGGGGAGAACATGCAAACTCCACACAGCCAAGGTCGGATGTGAACCCCGGTCTGCAGAACTGTAAGGCAGATGTGCTAACCAGTTGTCCACCGTGCCGCCCAGTAAAATACAGTATGTATTGTGTAATTTTTTTTTTTCAATGACACATTATTTTTTTCAGATAAGGCATACTATTTAGTTCTCAATACAAATTTAAAAAATGAAATTTTTATAAATTAAAAAAATTTATATATTTTTATAAATGAAAAAAATGAATATAAATTAAAAAAATCTAGTACTGTGTTTGGTCTGACCATTCTGTATTTATTTTCACTTAATGTGTCACACTTGACCTGTCCCTGTAAGATGTCTTTTGACTTCCAGCTGCAAACAGTTGGTGTCCTGATTGGACCGCAACCACGAACTGCCATGGGAATTCTATAAACTGCATGCCACAAATACATACTGCCTTGCTCTTTTTTTGTTTTTTTTGTTTTTATAACTAAAGTGCAGCTTTATCAAATAAATCCCTAATAAAGTACCCCATCCTTTTCAGACTGATTTACAGAGGTTATGGTTGATCAAAATGTGATTACAGATTTCATAATCCTCTAGAGGAATGGATCATTTTTAACAGATTCTCACCACTATTATATTTGTATATCACTGTCATCTTCTTCATGGACAGAGTCTTGGAATAAACTAAATTGTGTGAACCAAGCTTCGTTTTAATTTATGACTAAGTTCTTTAATCATGTACTGTATGTTGTACGCCAAAAAAAAAAAAAAAAAAAAAAAAACGCATGGTGGATTTGTCTTGCTTTTTACTAGTCTTGTCTTCAAACCACATCCAAAAAAAAAAAAAAAAAAAAAAAAAAAGAAAGCACTAAAATGCACATTTGCCTGGTTTGGTTACTATATCGCTGGGGTGCCATTTAATGCCAGGGTCCCAAGGTGAGACCAGCTGAAAATGTCTAAAATGTCTAAATTAGTCAATATTACACATGGTTACTTATTCCAGCAACATGGAAGCCAATGTGGCGCCCTTGGCAAAATATGGCGCCCCTCTCCATCTGCGATTTCCATACGCTTCCAAAATAAGTCAAATAGCATCATTTTAAACATTGCCTTTAATTTATAGCGTCACACAATTTGAAATATAAAAGAGAACATTTTCTTCGTTTCATTACTGTATCGTTCCTGCCAAACAACTCACGCGACTTGCTGTTGCAAAAACGAATGGGGGAAAAACAAAAGTAGCATCAACTTGACCTCTCTTTCTCCAATTTCCCTCTCTTTTTATTCAACACAGGTGGCTCACAGAAGCGCTCTTCTGTTTGTGTCTTAAATTGTGTCTTAAATCTTAATGTCAGTCTTGCACAATGTGTTTAGTTGCAGTATCTTTAGAAAGCATCTTTGGGGTTAAGAGTTAATAGTCATCATCATTTTAACATAATTATATTGAAGGTACGTTTTCACACAATTCTTTTGTCTTCCTGTTGCTCGTTGCCTAAATCTCATCCACAAAATGTCTGTAGAATTTCCTTATCTCTTAAATTCAAAAAGACTGACCTTGCACACGAAACATGATGACGAAAAGCATGATTGTATTAGATTAAATTCAAAAACACTCAGAGAAGTTTGGAAAGTGGAGTAGCCCCAACTGCTTTCACAAAATTGAAAGCATTATAAAATGTCGTCTTCTCAAGAGCACATATTTTTCCCAACCATCGACTAATTTAAAAAAAAAAAAAAAAAAAAAAAGATATTTTAGGATACGCGCGGTACGGAAAATGGCTGGATGGATGAAATAGATCTCCATGTAACACTGCCGTAAAGTAAGATTACAGCCCAATAATGTAATGGGAGTCCTCGTTTCACTCGATAAAATTACAGGTTGAGTTACCGCCGTTTTTCCCATTTGATTGTATATTTCTGACCTATAATGTTTTATATATATATATATATATATATATATATATACATACAGATAGGTCTTTATTGTAAGAGTGACTCTACTGCGGGATTCATTCACGTTGTTTCCGACTTACGTACAAACTCCATCGCGAAACAAAGATGCCCTGGAGGAGCCTCCATTCGACGAGCGCGTGTTTCTTTTTTCTCTCGCTCCCCTCCAGCTCTGCTCCTTCCCACAGCGAGCGCATGAAGCCTTTCTGCCTCAGTTGAGTCCGACTCCTCTCCGCGCGTCACGCGGACATTCTCCTGCGTAGAACCCGGACTGAAAAGCAACTGAAATAAACTACCTTTACTTGACCTTTTTCTCGATGTTGATGCGTTTCAATTCTGAAAAGAGAACGGGAAAGGGAGTTGATTTTTTCCTTTTTTTTTTTTTGCTTGTAAATAACTGCAAAGATACAGCTCAGAGAGCGCAGCGCAGCATGTTCGTCTCTGGAGGCTTTTGGTGGAAACGGGTGACTACGTTGCTTTCCCTGAGTCTGCTGCAGATGGTGTGGGAGACGGTGAGTCCCCGACTCGAGCTCTGGCAAGTTGAAAATATGTTTGTCTTACCAATGTTAATGCGTGATCGTTCTCTGAGTCATTGCAATAGCCTTTTTCCTTTTTCTTAAGGACCCTAATGGTTATAGAACGATCAGTATCTGACAGTGTAAGCCAAGTGATAATTTAGTTAAAGGCAAATTTACTCGTGGCTATACTACAAATAAAATGTACAGAAAAATTGTTCTCCTGAATAAAGCCATCCCAGGGAGCAGCGGGGACATGGGATCCAGATATTGTGTTCGTACATTGATTCATGGAAATTGAAGTGATAATTGAAGTGATGATCTGAACACTTAAGGATTTAATAGCAGACTGGGTTTTCTTAATAATGTTCTACAACTAATATATTCAGTACTTTGTTGTGAAAATTATGTGCAGGGTGAAACACTGACCAAGTGGACTACATTGGAACACATCTTTGGAGTTTGTTTTGAAATAACATCCCTTATTGTCAAAAAATATGTAAAGTAACATACAGTATATGCAGGTTCATGCACACATAGACCCCAAGTGGTGCTCAAGCAACTGCCCTTTTGGACTCGGTGAAAAAAGTGCCCTTTTTGCTGCAGCCCACTTTCCCTTCATTCGTCAATATTTAAAATAAAGACATTTGTTTTGATATCTTACGGTCATTCCCCCTCCTTCACCCCCATTATTGTGAGTTATAACTTGTACAACTTGATACATCCATCCATTTCCTGAGCCGCTTCTCCTCACAAGGGTCGCGGGAGCGCTGGAGCCTATCCCAGCTATCATCGGGCAGGAGGCGGGGTACACCCTGAACTGGTTGCCAGCCAATCGCAGGGCACATACAAACAAACAACCATTCGCACTCACATTCACAATTACGGGCAATTTGGAGTTCTCAATCAACCTACCATGCATGTTTTTGGGATGTGGGAGGAAACCGGAGTGCTCGGAGAAAACCCACGCAGGCACGGGGAGAACATTCAAATGCCACACAGGAGGGGGCAGGGATTGAACCCCGCTCCTCTGAACTGTGAGGCAGACGCTCTAACCAGTCGTCAACCGTGGGCGCCATGGATTAATTCACCTTTGCTAATTCTGCATCTCTCTTCGTGACACTTTTGCAAGAAGCATGCTAAGAAATGTCGCGTATTCGCTGCCATGGAGGCGATGATCAGTAACTTACAATGCGTTGACATGGGACACAAAGAGAACCTTCGCCTCCGCGGCTGTAATAAAATAGCGTGCACCAAGCAGCTGTTCAATGTGGACGCGCCGGTATTGTCAGATGCAGTTTTTTGTCCACCCCCCAATATCCGGAACAATCAGTGTTTCGGCCATAACAAGTCAGCGTTCAGTGATTTCCATAACAAATATGGATGTTCTTAACATTTGGCAGCTCTGCGTACACAAACCTGATGACTTATGTTTGAAAAGGAGTAGGATTAAGTATGAATTTAGCTGTTTATCCCTTTTGTCTCTGTTACATTATTAATATACTGTAGCAACACTATTTAGGAATATTCATATCTATCTATACATAAGATAACATATGCTATATACCACATTCCAATTTACAATACACTTTCTTGTCACAGAGCCATATTTAAATACCGATACGGAGTTAGGCGTAATATTCGTATCGAAGGAAGACAAATATGTGTTAATGGTGTTATGATCCTACGATTGACTGGTGATCAGTTCAGGGTGTACCCCGCCTCCCGCCCGAAGATAGCTGGGATAGGCCCCAGCAGCCTGTGACCCGAGTGAGGATAAGCGGCAAGAAAATGAATGGATGGATTTTACATTGCGTGTTCAATAAATAAGTTATTAACTTGTGATACCAACCTCTGCCAAGACGTTGCTGATATTGCTGTATGTTAATATACTTCTTTTAGATTATCTATATATTCTTATGAAAAAGCTGATTTTAAATGGAACAAATTAAAGACTCTAAATTGTCCATAGGTATGAATGTGAGTGGGAATGGTTGTTTGTTTATACAGTATCTCTGAATAGTTTTCTCATGTTTTTTGTTAGCTTAGGGTAGGTGTCACCAAGATGGTGCCCACGGGCACCTGGTACCCCCAAGGGACCTGGTCTAAAAATAGCTCAGCAGTGAGGTACATCCAATAATTTCTTTGTATTGCTCTTTTTAATATCATATTTGCATTGGTGTAAGATATATAATGGCAATAGTTACACAAAAAATAATATCGTTCAAAGGTCAATATTGTAGCACATGACCAAATCATAGAGTTCGTAGCGACAAGCTAGCGGGCGCAACAATGATGAGGAGATGATCCACAAATAATTTGAAAAATAAATGTGTACCTGGTAGCGCTTCACATTTTTCAGTACTCATGAAGTACTGTAGCTATCAGTTTCCAAAAGGTTGGTGACCCCTGGTTTAGGGAGTTCGGTTTGGTGAATATATTTTGGATTTTTTTTTTTTTGTTTCACATGGTGTTTAGAAAGCAAGTTCTGTGAAAGACCCTTCACCCTTCATGTCCCTTGTTTGAATTGTTACATTACTTACTTTACCTAAGTGTGAGTGGTAATAAAACATGTTTAATCACGTATCGGTGTTGTCATTTTATTTTGCGTTTGCCTGACCCTCACCCGGGGCATAATAGTCTGACAGATTACCCTGTCAGAAGAAGCTTGAACTCACACCTCCTCCAGCAAAAATTTGACCATGTCCCAGCAGAGGACGGGGGGCATTGAGTCCAAGTGAGTCATATTCCGTGCCTCGGTTGTTGGTTGGTGGTAGTGGTTATTAATTACGATTGGAGTCTTGGAAGGCTGCCCTTTGTCACTAATTTTGTTCATAACCTCTATAGAAAGAATGTCTACCCACAGCTAAGGCATTGAGGAGCTTCGGTGTGGTGATGTCAGTATTGCCGCTGCTTTCTGCAGGTGATGTGGCTTCATCAAGCTGCAATCTTAAACTCTTGCTGAAGTGGACTGCAAAGCTCCAGTCGCTCCACCTCCTGTCGATACGCAGACTCGTCACCGTCTTTGATGAGCCCGATGACTGTGTGTCATCTGTATAGCTATGATAGTCAACATCAAGGTTCTGAAGAACTCGACCCAAGGGTAGCAAATACAGACTGAACAGGAAGGGTCCAAGAACTGACCCTTGAGGGACTCCATAGGTCATTACCATTCAATGAGATACTTCCAGTTGTTACGAAATAACTCCTTTCCTCCAGTAGGATCTGAGCCATTTAAGGACCGTTCCATTTAGTCCTACCCATGTTTCCAACCTGTTCAGTAATATACTGTATTATGATCTACCGTATCAAAAACCGCACTGAGATCCAACAAGACCACAATTGACACCTTTCCCGAGTCAATATTCAACTTTATATCATTTAGCACTTTGATAAAAGCTGATTCTGTACTATGATGAATTTCCGAAACTTGATTTGTCAAAAAGTACATTGAAGTTCAAGAAATAGCTGAGTTGATTAAAAATAACTTTGACAATCTTGGCTATGAAAGGAAGATTTGAGATGGGTCTATAGCTTGCTACCATGGAAGCATCCAGTGTTCTGTTTTTTCGATGATGCTTAATGGCAGCTACTACAGCTTTAGGAAACAGCCCTGACAAAAGTGAGCAATTGATTATTTGCTGCAAATCAACTCGCACCGACTCTGCAATGGTTTTGAAAAAATGAGATGGAATTGAGTCGAAACAGCTCATTGATGGTTTCAGGTGCTGAACCGTTTGCTCGACAGTTTTTTGGGCAACTATCAAATTCTGACATGGTAATAGAGTTGTTCCTGGGTGGCTTAAGATGTTGCATCATGTTATCATCTTGCTGATTTGTGCTGATATTTAACCTGATGGATTGTATTTTTTTCAATAGCCAAATTCATTGCATTTATCTGCTGTTAGGCGTTCTAGAGTTATCTGATTCGGGGGGTTTGTGAGCTTGTCAACCACAGCAAATAGAGGTTCATTGTTGAGGTTCTTACTGATGATTTCAGAAAAGTGTTGCTGTCTGGCCCTGACCAACTCTTGGTTAAAATTACACAGACTTTGTCTATAGAGGTCATAGTTAATTTTGAGTTTTGTTTTTCTCCACTTACAATCTGCTTTCCTAGACTTTGATTTCGAGGTCTTTACCATCATTGTGCTCCTCCACGGTGTTCTAGGTCACCTCAAGATTTTCTTAGTTTTAATAGGTGCGACAGCATTCATGACATTTGAGATGTTCCTGGTGAAGTTATTCAAAAGTTCATCAACTGTCTCAGCATTCACAGTTTGTGACATAGCTAAGGTCTCCATAAACTTAGTTGTGGTACTCTCATTAATGTACATTTTCTTAATAGACACTCTGAATATATGGGAGAATCTGTAATTCAAAGAACACACAAAAATGGTCATCAATAGCCATATCCTAAATGTCAACTGATAGAATTTCAACATCCTTAGAGATGACCAGGTCTAAGATGTGACCTTCAGTGGGTTGGACTGTTTATATGTTGAGAGAGGTCAAATATCTCCAGTATAGCAGTTCTTTTGAAAGGTTTTCCATGTTATTGTCAACATAAATGTGAAAGTCTCCCATTTTGACAAAATAGTTTTTTTGACAAAAAACATTTTTGAAAAATCCTCCATACATTTTCCATTGTATCTTGGAGGTTGATAAATTATTAAAACAATAACCTTTGGATCACCTTTTACTATAAAACAGAGATATTCAAAATAGCTAAAATCACCCAGTATAATTTTGTTACACTGAAATAATGACTTAAAATAGCAGTAACACCACTGCCTTTTTTTCCTATTTGGCACGTGTTCATGCAATTAAAATTTGCTGGTGTTGCCTCATTTAAAATGGTATTACAGCTACTTTCTGAGAACCATGTTCCAATTAGTAACAAAAAGTCTAGATCATAGGTTGTAATGATGTCATTAATCAACATTGATTGATTACCCAGTGACCTGATATTGACTAGAGATAGTCTCGCAGAGAAAACTGGAGACAATGGTTTGATAGGTTCACATTTCATCCTCACCAAGCTTGTAGTTCTACTCTCTTTGTGCAATATTTCTTTGACAAACTTTCTGTCCCTTGTAATTACAGGGATGAAAAATGCCTGATCTAGCATAGGGGTCTGACTTATTCTGGAGAAGAATGTTGTTTCTATCTGATTTGCACTCATGACCCTCCACATACCAGTCAGATTTGGAGATCGAAATCAGAATCATCTTTATTTGCTAATTATGTCCAAAAAAAAACACACAAGGAATTTGTCTCCGGTAGTTGGAGCCGCTCTAGTACGACAACAGACAGTCAATTGACAGAGAACACTTTCGAGACATAAAGACATTGCCAAAAAAAATAAAAAATACAGTCACTGAGCAGTAAAGGGTTGCTTATTTTTTTTTGACAATTGTGCAAAAGATGCAGAGTCTTCTTGCACGTATGCAGTTTAAAGTGACGAGTAGTGCGATAATCTGGGACAATGTTGATTGTGAAAATGTTGCAGATACTTCTCAATCAGTGTGCAAATGGAGCAGGTGCTACTCTGGCATTAGTGGCCAGTATTGGTCAACAACAGATATGCAAATAGTGCAGCGTGGTGAGACTACTACAGTGAGTGCACGAGTAATATATAATTGGCCCCACAGAAATGTGACAACGAACTCAAGTCAAAAAATTGCCAGCATGCTGTAATGGAATTGTAGGATAAGATTCTTCATGGGTGGAGAAGGGGTCGTTTGCATCTTAGTGGACTGTCATGGGTGTGTGTTCCGGGTTTTGTCTTCCCCCCCTGTTTCACACACACCTGCTCATGTGAGCATCTTCACCACCTGTGCCTCGTTCACCCTAATTACCTATTGTATTTAACCTCGTGTCTCATTCCCTCTCGTTGCCAGTTCGTTGTACCTTGTCGTCGCGTTCCAGCATTCCTTGTTTCCACGTCACAGACTCACAGTAAGATTTGAACCTGTTCCGATTATCGACCTTGCCTCTTCACCTCATGTTTTTGGATACTGTTGCCTTTCTTGGATTGCCTGCCTGTGTACCGACCTGTGCCCGTCTATTAAACCTCTCTTTTTGGAAACTGTCCATTTGTTTTGGAGTCGTGCATTTTTGGGTCCTATCCTCTGTTCCGTTCATGACATGGACGTTGTTTTCAGGCGAGGGGGGATGAGAGAAAGATATTGGCGTGGTGCGTGTTGGATTTCAACATTGACAAAGGCTTTCATCCTGTCTGTCACATTTAATAGAGCATTTAGGCTAGACGATAATGAGTATTGCATTGGGCTTTGCTTCAATGGGGCGGGGAGGGGTGTGGGATATTCCAAATGCTGCCTCATCTCATTCCTCATTTGTTCCTCCGATTGTTTGGGTGATGCTGGTGACTCTGTGCCTCCTGCCGTCTTATTTCTTGTTCCTCTGATTGTTAAGGTACAACTGGAGACTCCTCCGCCAGTGGTCCAAAATGTTATTTTCCCTGGTGGGACAGTCAATGTGCTGCTTGTATTTAGGAAGTTCGTGGTTGAGTTTAGCTTTGTTAAAGTCACCGAGAATAATGAGGCGTGAGTCCGGGTGTTTTTTTTTTTCAATTACGTTGACTTGTTCGGCGAACATTAGCAGTACGGCGTTCGTGTTAGCTTGAGGCGGAATGTATACACCTGCGAGAATGAATGATGCAAACTCACGCGGCGAGTAGAATGGCTTACAGTTCAAAAACAGCGACTCCAAATGCGAGCTGCAGTGTGTGCTGAGCTCCGTGACATCCGTACACCAGTTTTCGTTGATATAGAAGCATATGCCGCCGCCTTTTATTCTCCCCGATGATTCCATGTCACGGTCTGCCCTGTGAAGATGGAAGCCAGGAAGCATGCCGGCGCCATCGGGTACAGCATCACAAAGCCAAGTCTCCGTAAAGCACATGGTGGCGGAACGTCCTAAGTCTTTACTGGTCTTTATCAGAAGATGAAGCTCATCCATTTTGTTAGGTAGGGAGCGTAGATTCGCGAGGTGGATGGACGGAAACGCCAGTCTGTATCCTCTCTTGCGGAGTTTCACCTGGATGCCGGCTCACTTCCCTCTGTGGCGGCGCCGCCTCCGCCTCCATGCGGCAAAAACCGCAGTCGCTGCTCCGGTGAGTAACTCAAGGAAAAAACTTAGCGGATTTGCAAAAGTTGGTGAAAGAAAGTCCGGAGTAGCCTCCTTGATGGGCAAGTCTCCCCTTGTGTAAGTGAGTCATGTAATGTCTCCAAAGACGAACGAAAAACACAAAAACAAAAACATTGTCTTTGTTTTTGTGTTTTTCGTCCGTCTTTGGAGACCTTACACGACTCACTTACACAAGGGGAGACCTGCTAACCATCAAGGAGGCTACTCCGGACTTTCTGTCACCAACTTTCGAAAATCCGCTCAGTTTTTTCCCCCGAGTTACTCACCGGAGCGGCTTCCGCGGTTTTCGGCGCATGGATGCGGAAGCGGTGCCACAGAGGAAAACGAGCCGGCATTCAGGTGAAACTCCGCAAGAGAGGACACAGATTGGCGTTCCCGTCGATCCACCTCGCGAATGTACGCTCCTTACCCAACAAAATGGACGAGCTTCATCTTCTGTTAAAGACCAGTAAAGACTTTGGACGTTCCGCGGCCATGTGCTTCACGGAGACCTGGCTTTGCGACGCTGTACCCGATGGCGCCGTCACGCTTCCCGGCTTCAACATTCATCGAGCGGACCGCGACATGGAATCATCGGGAAAAACGAAGGGCGGCGGGATATGCCTCCATATAAACGAAAAATGGTGTACGGACGTCACGGTGCTCAGCACACACTGCAGCCCGCATTTGGAGTCGCTGTTTCTGAACTGTAAACCATTTTACTCGCCACGTGAGTTTGCATCGTTTATACTGGCTGGAGTCTATATTACACCGCAAGCTAACACGAGCGCCGCATTGCTAACGCTCGCCGAACAGGTCAACGAAATTGAAAAAAAACACCCTGACTCACCCCTCATTATTCTCGGGGACTTTAACAAAGCTAAACTCAACCACGAACTCCCTAAATACAAGCAGCACATCGACTGTCCTACCAGGGAAAATAATACTTTAGACCACTGCTACACTAGGGTAAAAAACGCATACCGTGCTATACCTCGTGCAGCCCTGGGCTCGTCTGATCACTGCTTAATTCACTTAATACCGACGTACAAGCAAGAACTTAAATGTGCGAAGCCTACAGTGAAAACAGTCAAAAAGTGGACCAATGAAGCAAAGATGGAACTTCAAAGCTGTTTAGACTGCACAGACTGGAGTGTCTTTGAAAATTCAGCTGGCAGCCTCGATGAATATACGGACACTGTCACATCCTATATCAGTTTCTGTGAAGAGGTTTGTGTACCAACAAAATCATTTCGGACATTCAACAACAACAAGCCGTGGTTCACTGCTAAACTTAAGCAGCTTCGCCAAGCTAAGGAAGATGCATATCAGAGCGGGGACAGGGCCCTGTATAATCGAGCTAGAAACCAGCTTACTAAAGAAATTAACATTGCAAAGAGGATCTATGCAGCAAAGTTGGAAAAACAGTTTAGCGCGAACGACTCGAAATCAGTCTGGCGTGCATTCCAATCGCTGACTAATTACAAGCGACGATCCCCCCAAGCTGAGAACAATAGCACACTTGCCAACGACTTGAATACCTTCTATTGCAGATTTGAAAAGGACAGTTTCACTCCACACACCCACCCGGCCGCACCCGTGACCACAACCACACCTCTGACTTCTGCGTAAACCATCCATGAACAGGATGTGAGACATCTTCAAACAACAGAAGATTAACAAAGTAACAGGACCGGACCATGTGTCCCCATCCTGCCTCAAAGTCTGCGCGGACCAGCTCGCTCCAGTCTTCACTCAGATCTTTAACAGATCTTTGGAAATGTGCGAAGTTCCATCCTGCTTCAAATGCTCCACCATCATTCCAGTCCCCAAGAAACCTGCAATCTCTGGTCTGAATGACTACAGGCCTGTCGCTTTGACATCTGTGGTCATGAAGTCCTTTGAACGTCTCGTGCTGGACCACCTCAAGAGTGTCACAGGTCCCCTGCTGGACCCCCTGCAGTTTGCCTACCAAGCGAACAGGTCTGCGGATGATGCAGTCAACATGGGACTGCACTTCATCCTAGAACACCTCGACAGTGCAGGGACCTACGCGAGCATCCTGTTCGTGGACTTCAGCTCAGCGTTCAACACCATCATCCCTGAACTCCTTTCAACCAAGCTTCTCCAGCTCAGCGTCTCACCTGCCCTCTGCCAGTGGATTTACAGCTTTCTGACGGGCAGGACACAGCAGGTCAGGCTGGGGGAGGCCACCTCATCCACACGCAGCATCAGCACTGGGGCGCCCCAAGGTTGCGTCCTCTCTCCGCTGCTCTTCTCTCTCTACACGAACGACTGCACCTCAGCGAACCCGACTGTCAAGCTCCTGAAGTTTGCAGATGACACCACTGTCATCGGCCTCATCAAGGACGGTGACGAGTCTGCATATCGACAGGAAGCGGAGCGGCTGGAGCTGTGGTGCGGGCGACACAACCTGGAGCTGAACACGCTCAAGACGGTAGAGATGATCGTGGACTTCAGGAGGCATCCTTCGCCACAGCTGCCCCTCACGTTGTCCAGCTGCCTTGTGTCAACCGTCGAGACCTTCAAGTTCCTGGGAATTACAATCTCTCAGGACCTGAAGTGGGCGAACAACATCAACTCCGTCCTCAAAAAGGCCCAGCAGAGGATGTACTTCCTGCGGCTTCTGAGAAAGCACGGCCTGCCACCGGAGCTGCTGAGACAGTTCTACACAGCGGTCATCGAATCGGTCCTGTGTTCTTCCATCACAGTCTGGTTTGGTGCTGCTACAAAAAAGGACAAACTCCGACTGCAACGGACAATCAAAACTGCTGAAAGGATTGTCGGTACCCCCCTACCCACCATTGAGGACTTGCACGCTGCCAGAACTAAGACAAGGGCGTGCAAAATCCTCTCGGACCGTCTGCACCCCGGTCACCAGCTCTTCCAGCTCCTTCCCTCAGGTAGGCGCTACCGATCAACGCAAACTAGAACTAGTAGACATTCCAACAGCTTCTTCCCTCTTGCGATCAACTTCTTAAACACCTAACCTATAATTCCATTACAACAAGCTGGCAATTTTTTGACTTGAGTTCGTTGTCACATTTCTGTGGGGCCAATTATGTATTACTTGTGCACTCACTGTAGTTGTCTCACCATGCTGCACTATTTGCATATACTGGCCACTCATGCCAGAGTAGCATCTGCTCCATTTGCACACTGATTGAGGAGTATCTGTAACATTTGCACAACCAACATTGTCCCAGATG
Source organism: Phycodurus eques (assembly GCF_024500275.1). Lineage (NCBI taxonomy): Eukaryota > Metazoa > Chordata > Actinopteri > Syngnathiformes > Syngnathidae > Phycodurus > Phycodurus eques. Next base: position 213,362 of record NC_084532.1, on the reverse strand, counting down.
ATCGCACTACTCGTCACTTTAAACCGCATACACTCCTTGAAGTCTCAGCGCCCTTTGCACAATGGTCATTGCAATATTAGTCGTTCGAACTGCTCTAAGTGCTAGAGGACTCTGCATCTTTTTGCACAATTGTTTTTTGTCAATGTCTTTATGTCCCCAAAGTGTTCTGTAAATTGACTGTTTGTTGTACTAGAGCGGCTCCAACTACCGGAGACAAATTCCTTGTGTGTTTTGGACATACTTGGCAAATAAAGATGATTCTGATTCTGAAGAAAGGAGAGTTTACCAACACCTGCTCTGGACATTGCACCCCAAATCATGACTGACTGTGGATATTTCACACTGGACCTCAAGCTTGGGTTCTGTTCTTCACCAGTGTTCCTCCAAACCCTTGGACCATGATTCCCAAATGAAAGGCACACTTTCCTTTCCTTGGAAAAGAGGACCTTGGACCACTGGCCAACAGTCCAGTCCTTCTAATCCTTGGCCCAGTTGAGACGCTTCCTATGTTGGCTCAGGCTCAGGAGAGGCTTGACCCAAGAAACCCGATAGTTTTAGAATGAATGTGGTGGTTTTTGAACCTGTGACTCCCGTCTCATTCCACTCTTTCTGGATCTCTGCTATATTCTTGAATCTTTGCATTGATATATGCTTGGACACAGAAATGAATCTATTATCTATGAAAGTTTAACTTTTTGAATGGAATTATGGAACTAAATAAACTTTTCCATGATTTAAGATGAAAGATGACATAGCTTTCATTTTTGTTTTCCTCACTCTCTATTATGTGTTATTCTGTCTTTCTCTAGCTTTGGCATTATTAGATGACATTATACACAAACCCATTTCTGTGAAAAATGTACTCTGAAATGCGTAAACATTTACTCTCCATTGGCATAAATAATGGGTAGCTAGGAGGTAGGAGAAAAACAAAAGAGAAATAAATGTCGCTGCATTACTGACAAAGGGAATGCTGTTATGTCAGCACAGCCTTAATGTGAAACATGTCTTTCATATCTCCTATACAGGTTCATGGTAAAACAAAAAAACTGATTATGCAGATGTGTAGAAGCATAAAAATACCCATAGATATAAATTATATGACTCCTGTGTAGCTGTGTGTGTGGCTGTGGGTGTTCATAAGTGTGTGTTGTAACCTCAGTTTTTAAATGGCAACAGTTCATTGGAAAGCAACTCAAATTAAATCACTGCCTTAAAGCGGTCATTAATGGAAGGCACCAACTCATTCCTGTCGACCTTTCTAAAGGAGGGATCATTAACAGGAGAAGTAATTGCCAGACCAGTCTTTTTTGCTCATGTTTCTCTTCATACTCCTATTTCTTTTCATTTAGTTAGAGTGATTGCCAACAATGATCGCCGCTCATCTGTCGGTGCTCATTCAGTGTTTTTTATTTTAATTTTTTTACTCTGTCTAGAGATTCTCCACATTCAAAAACATACTTGTTAAAAAAATCCAACACAGTATTTATGTTTCACAATAATACCATTGAACTGACAACAACAGAGCTGGAAAGTATAAAGCATTTCAAAGTAGATCTTTACCTTTTGCCTGAAGGAATTATAATGAACTCTATGCTAATATTGCCAATTAAATTTAAACTAAATTAATCACACCTATTTATTGTGTGTGTATATATATATGTGTGTGCGTGTGTGTGTGTGTGTGTGTGTGTGTGTGGGTACAGAGTTTTCAGACCCCCTTAAAATTTTCACTCTTTATATTGCATTTCTTAAAATCATTTCCCCCCTTATTAATGTACACACAGCACCCCATATTGACAGATTTAAAAAATAATAATAATAATTGTTGATTTTTTTGCAAATTTATAAAAAAAAATAAAAATAACTGAACTATCACACAGCCATAAGTATTCAGACCCTTTGCTGTGACACTCATATATTTAACTCAGGTGCTGTCCATTTCTTCTGATCATCCTTAAAATGGTTTGACACATTCATTGGAGTCCAGCTGTGTTTGATTATGTAAGGGCTGCTGTTTCAGCACCCTGAGTCCACCCCGTACGTGTGTGTGTGTGTGTGTGTGTGTGTGTGTCATGAGTGCTTTGCAGGGTTGACGTGTTGGAGTCTAGCAGCTGCACCTTGTCATCTTAATTACACCTGAATGCTCTTAAGACGCTGTGGGACTCCAACTCGTCGCCAGACTATCAACGCTCTACGTCGAGTTTGTAGCCTTGCCACCTTGCCTCTCTTTTTGCTTCTGAAGACCTAGTGAGTTACCTCTACCTAATTTGTGTTCTTTGTCACGAGTCTGCCATCTCCCTACAAACCAGTGCTCATCTCTTGCGGCCCACCGACAACACCGACTCCTACTCCGTCCTCGTTGGAACCCTGCCAATCCCGGATTTAGTTCTCGGAGTTCCTTCGTTCGTTTCCGAGCTACAATAAACCTTTATTCGCAAACTCACCTCCCTGTCCTCTCTGCATCTGGGTCCAACTGGCAACCTGAATCCTGACAGCATAGTCTGGCCTGTCATGGACCCAGCGGAGACGGATCCCCTTCGCTAAACAGTGACTTCCCACCGTGACTTCTCACAAGCTCTCACATCCCTCCAAAATGGATTTGCCTCATTCCCCCGCTCCCACTGGCCCCCTCATGTACGTAATGTGTGAACTGTATGTACCCGCACCAGCCCCTTACAACGGCAATCTAGGGTCTTGTCGCGCCTTTTTGGTCCAGTGTTCACTTGTGTTTGAACAGCAACCGCAGTCGTACTCCACTGACAATGCTAAAATTGCCTACCTCATCGGCTGTATCCGGGGTAGAAGCGCTCTCGTGGGCCACGGTGGAATGGGAGAAACGGTCAGCCGTCTGTGCGTCATACTCTTCTTTTTCCATGGAAAAGATTTTTTGACCACCCAGTGCGCGGGGCTCACTCCGACAGGGCCCTCGCAGTGTGGCTGAATTTGCGATCACTTTTCGGACTCTCGCTGCGGAGAGTAACTTTAATGATAAGGCGCTACAGGAAGTTTTTCGGGGGGCCCTAAATGAGTCTCTTAAAGACGAGTTGGCCTCCAGGGATGAGCCAAGCTCCCTAGATCAGCTGATTGATCTTTCTATCAGACTGGATTGTCGTCTCCGTGAGCGGCGGAGGGAACGCAACTCGAGGTCATAGACTCCGCCTCCCCCGCAGCTACTCCAGTCTAAATCCTCCTTTGAGCCACGGACTTCGTCACCAGCCCCGCTTCCCGAGATCGGTGAACCCATGCAACTTGGCCGAACAAAACTTTCAGATTTGGAGAAAAAGCGCAGGAGAACCTCTAATCTGTGCTTGTATTGTGGAGAGGCGGGCCACTACATCGCAAACTGCCCCACACGTCCATAAACTGGCAGACTCTCCAATAAAGGAGGAGTTGGTCAGTCAGAATGTAAGTTCCTTCTCTTCTGTCCGTTTTCAGATCTCTGCTACCATCTACTGGAATGAGCTGTCTCTGCCTGTTTTAGCCCTAGTAGACTCTGGAGCTGACGAGAATCTCATTGACCACCACCTACTTAAACAGATGAAAATTCATCTACAGGCTCTGACCACGCCCAAGAATGTCACTGCCCTTAATGGGTGGCTGATCACCCATATACAGCAAGAGACTGCTCCCGTTTCCCTCAAGCTATCAGGTAACCATCTTGAGACTTTAGGTTTTCATGTTTTCACTTGTCTTCAAGTTCCAATCGTGCTTGGCTTGCCTTGGCTGAGGCTCCATAACCCCAGCATCGACTGGACCGTGCCCAAGATCACCTCATGGAGCAATTTCTGTCATGAGAACTGCTTGCGATCTGCTGCGGTGACCCCAAGTGGCCGAAGTCGGAGTAAATCCCCTAACCTATCAGGTGTCTCCTCAATTTACCATGACCTCGCTCCAGTATTCAGCAAACACCATTCCACCTCTCTACCCCCACACAGGACTTGCAGTATTGAACTACAGCCTGGTGCACCGCTACCTAGCAGCCATCTTTATAACATCTCTCGTCCAGGTATTATCTTCTCCCCCCTCTTCACCGGTGGGGGCCAGCTTCTTTTTTGTGGACAAAAAAGACAAGACCCTCCGTCCATCTGTGGACTATTGTGGCCTTAATAACATCACCATTAAGAATAAGTACCCTTTGCCCCTGATTGACTCTGCCTTTTCCCCTTTTCACGGTGCAACAGTTTTCACCAAGTTGGATCTGCGCCAGGCCTACCACCTTGTCCACATTCGGGAGGGAGACGAGGAGAAGACAGCATTTAACACCCATAGAGGGCACTACGAGTACCTCGTAATGCCTTTCGGCCTGACCAATGCCGCTGCTGTCTTCCAGGCACTAGTCAATGACGTCCTGCGTGACATGATCAGAAAATGTGTTTTTGTGTACCTCGATGACATCCTGGTTTTCTCCTGGTCCGTCGCAGATCATGAACGACATCATAATCAGAATCAGAATCATCTTTATTTGCCAAGTATGTCCAAAAACCACACAAGGAATTTGTCTCCGGTAGTTGGAGCCGCTCTAGTACGACAACAGACAGTCAATTGACAGAGAACACTTTGGAGACATAAAGACATTGACAAAAAAAAACAACAGTCACTGAGCAATAAAGGGTTGCTAGTTATCTGGTAATGTCTGTGTGTCTATATATATATATATATATATATATATATATATATTATTGTTTTTTTTTGACAATTGTACAAAAAGATGCAGAGTCCTCTAGCTCTTAGAGCAGTTCGAATGACTAATATTGCAATAGTCTGGTGTAATGACCATTGTGCAAAGGGCGCCGAGACTTCAAGGAGTGTGTGCGGTTTAAAGTGACGAGTAGTGCGATAGTCTGGGACAATGTTGGTTGTGCAAATGTTGCAGATACTCTTCAATCATTGTGCAAATGGACCAAATGCTACTCAGGCATGAGTGGCCAGTATTGGTCAACAACAGATATGCAAATAGTGCAGCGTGGCAAGACAACTACAGTGAGTACACGAGTAATATATAATTGGCCCCACAGAAATGTGACAAAGTACTTCAGAGACTCCTTGAGAACAAGCTCCTTGTTGAAGCAGAAAAGTGTGAGTTCCATGTTCCAAAGACCACCTTTTTCAGAATCAGAATCATCTTTATTTGCCAAGTATGTCCAAAAAACACACAAGGAATTTGTCCCCGGTAGTTGGAGCCGCTCTCGTACGACAACAGACAGTCAATTTACAGAACACTTTGGAGACAGAAAGACATTGACAAAATAAAAACAGTCACTGAGCAGTAAAGGGTTGCTAGTTGCTAGGTAATGCCGGTACATTTAAAAAATATATTTTTTTTTTTGGGTTACGTCATTGCTGAGGGGCAGCTTCAAATGGACCCAGCCAAGGTAGCTGCAGTCACTGAGTGGCCGATGCCATCCACAAGAGAGGAGCTGCAGCGATTCCTTGGCTTTGCCAACTTCTACCGGCGGTTCATTCGGAACTACAGTCGGGTGGCAGCACCCCTCACTGTGCTCACATCAACCCTAACGTCCTTCCAATGGTCTGAGAAGGCCGACATGGCCTTCTGTGAGCTAAAGAAACTTTTTTCCTTAGCTCCTATCTTTGTTCATCCGGATCCACAGAGGCAGTTCATAGTTGAGGTTGATGCATCAGAGGGGGAGGTTGGTGCGGTGCTGTCTCAGCGATCCCAGACTGATGGTAAGTTCCACCCTTATGCCGCCTTTTCTCCCAAGTTGTCTCAGGGGGAGAAAAATTATGGGATCGGAGACCGGGAGCTCTTATCGGTGAAGATGGTGTTGGAGGAATGGCGGCATTTTCTTGAAGGCGCCGAACACCCATTCACCGTGTGGACCGACCACAAGAATTTGGAATACATCCGCTCTGCTAAGATGCTGAGCTCCAGTCAAGCCAGGTGGGCATTGTTTTTTGACCGGTTCACCTTTACCTTGTCCTCCCGCCCAGGGGCCCAGAACACCAAGGCGGATGCCCTGTCCCCCCAGTTCGCCTCGGAATGATCCAGATCCCATCTTGTCTCCCCGTTGCTTTCTGGGCTCAATCACATTAGAAATAGAAACGCTGGTAAAGACAGCTGGAGACGGCGCTCCGTTGCATATCCTAGTCTCGTCCCGCTTCATGGAGCACCCACCTTGCCTGGGTTGAGTATGCCTATAATTCGCTGTCCAGCACCTCCTTGGCCATGTCCCTTTTCAATGCTCCTGAGGCGACCAACCTCCACTGTTCCAATCACAGGAGCCTGAGCTTGCAGTCCCTTCAGTGCAGGCCCACATACGCCGGTGCTCCAAGGTCTGGAAGCAGGCCCGTGCTTGTCATGGGAGTGTGTTCCGGTTTTTGTCTTCCCCCTGTTTCACACACACCTGCTCCTGTGAGCATCTTCACCCCCTGTGCCTCGTTCACCCTAATTACCCCTTGTATTTAACCTCGTGTCTCATTCCCTCTCGTCGCCAGTTCGTTGTACCTTGTCGTCGCATTACAGCATTCCTTGTTTCCATGTCACAGACTCACAGTAAGACTTGACCCTGTTCCAATTATCGACCTCGCCTCTTTGCCTCATGATTTTGGATCCTGTTGCCTTTCTTGGATTGCCTGCCTGTGGACCGACCTATGCCCGTCTATTAAACCTCTCTTTTTGGAAACTGTCCATTTGTTTTGGAGTCGTGCATTTTTGGGTCCTATCCTCTGTTCCGTTCATGACAGTGCTGCCCTTCTCCGGTCCTCTGCCATGTCTCAGGTACAAGCCAACCGTCGCCGCATCCCTGCGCCCGCTTACACGGTTGGTCAGAAAGTGTGGCTCAGTACGAAGCATTTGTCACTCAAGGTTGAATCCAACAAACTGTCCCCTGGTTTCATTGGCCCCTATGAGATTGTGGCTGTGGTAAATCCATGTGCGGTATGCCTTAAGATCCCTGCCTCTCTCCGCATTCACCCCACCTACCATGTTTCCCTAATAAAACCGGTTTCTTCCAGTCCTCTGGGGTTTCTTTGTTCGCTTCCAAACTGCAATAAACCTTTATTCGCAAACTCACCTGCCTGTCCTGTCTGCATCTGGGTCCAACTTGCAATCTGAATCCTGACAGATTATACTGATTGGACTTGATTAGCAAAGCCACACACGTGTCTATATAAGACCTTACAGCTCACAGTGCTTGTCAGAGCAAATGAGAATCATGAGGTCTTAGGAACTGCCTGAAGAGCTCAGAGACAGAATTGTGGCAAGGCACAGATCTGGCCAAGGTTACAAAAGAATTTATGCTGCACTTAAGGTTTCTAATAGCACAGTGGCCTCCATAATCCTGAAATGGAAAACGTTTGGGACGATCAGAACCCTTCCAAGAGCTGGCAGTCCGGCCAAACGGAGCAATTGGGGGAGAAGAACCTTGGTGAAGGAGGTAAAGAAGAACCCAAAGATCACTGTGGCTGAGCTACAGAGATGCAGTCGGGAGATGGGAGGAAGTTCTAGAAAGTCAATGATCACTGCAGCCCACCACCAGTCAGAGTTTTATGGCAGAGTGGCCCGACGGAAGCCTCTCCTCAGTGCAAGACACATGAAAGCCCGCATGGAGTTTGCTAAAAAACACCTGAAGGACTCCAAGATGGTGAGAAATAAGTTTCTCTGGTCTGATGAGACCAAGATAGAATTTGTGGGCCTTAATTCTAAGTGCCATGTGTGGAGAAAACCAGGCACTGTTCATCACCTGTGCAATACAGTCCTAACAGTGAAGCATGGTGGTGGCAAAATCAGGCTGTGGGTGTGTTTTTCAGCTGCAGGGACAGGTAGACAAAGAAAAGATGAATGCGGTCATGTACAGGGATAATCTGGACGAAATCCTTCTCCAGAGTGCTCAGAACCTCAGACTGGACCGAAGGTTCACCTTAAAAAAAGACAATGACCCTAACTACACAGCTAAAATACCGAAGGAGTGGCTTCAGAACAACTCTGTGACTGTTTGAATGACCCAGGCAGAGCCCTGACTTAAACCCAATTGAGCATCTCTGGAAAGACATGAAAATGGCTGTCCACCAACCTTCGCCATCCAACCTGACAGAACTGGAGAGGCTCTGCATGGAGGAATGGCAGAGGATCCCCAAATCCAGGTGTGCCATTTTGTTCCCAGCACCATAGTGTTTCTGCTTAGCTAGTGCATAGTGCTTGTCTGTGTTTGTGCGCCAGGAGTATCTTTGCCTTTTTCGCCCTCCTTTTTCACACTCTTAGCAGTAATGGTAAATACAGAATTTTATGTTTTAATTTTAATGTCGCTACGGTTACCTGACCGTGGTCGGGAGACGCAGGGGAGATGCCTTCTTCAGGGCCGAGGTTGTCCTCCTCAGGGTTAACTCCCTTCTCTCGTTGCACAGCTGAGCTGGGTGGCGGCAACAATAAAGGCACGAAGCACTGATTTGTTGCTTTACTGGCTTTATTAGCTCCTCTGCACATTCAACATTAACAGCTCCTCCGCTAATCGCTACTCTTCCCCGGTCGCCATCATTACACTTGGCACTGTACACACTCGAACCTGCGCGCACTCCTTCCTCCTTCACAGTCCCGCCGGACGACGCCTGCGCAGTCCCGTCTCACTCACACATCAACGCAGACGCTCACTCACACTGAGCTTGCTGTCACAATCACGTGGGACAATACCCATAACAGAAGTATTTCGACGTAAATTTCGGCTTTAAATGTGAAATCCGACTTATGCGGAAATTCGGGTTTAATCGCCAGCGTAGGAACGGAACTCATTCGTAAATCGAGGACTTCCTGTATTGTGAATTCGCACAATCAAAGTCTGGACCTTAAACCAATTGAAATGTTGCGGCGAGACCTGGCGAAACTTTCAAGCAGCACTGTATGGAAGCATAGAAACATAAGTTTGATGGATAAAATAATTATTCCGCTGCATATAATGATTGACATCAGTGCCTGATCAATGTCTCCATAAAAATGGAAATCACTGACCAATCACCATCACCATAAGAATTGGCATGCAGATTAGCCAGTGACTGCTCAAACAGCTTCTAAGAATGTTTATTTTATTGTTTGGTATTGACACTGTGGCCTTACGGAGGTACAGTATTTTACATCTCCCACGTGACCATTGGTTCATTAGCGGGCTTGCACAACATACTGAAAGCTGGAGAGGTCATGTGCCCAGATAACAGATTCATTCCTGGTGCAAGACAATAAAAAATAATTCATACACAACAAAAGCTCCAAAGGGGAAATAAACACACATAAGCTCGATTAACATTCACATTATTACAACTATTCATGGGATTAGGCGATTTACTGACTTAAAACAGCATTTTAGAAAATATAGAAAATCCTTTGACAGCAACCCACCACGATAATGTCAACAATGACATAATCGAAAAAACATGGCGGCTCGCTATCAGATTTCCCAGCGTGCCTAGCACTGATGTATAGTTGTTAAAATGCTATTTTAAGTCAGTTCACTAAATTGTTCCAGCATGAAATGAATACAGATCCTCCTTTCTGTTTGAACAGACAGGACAGGACAAAAAAAAAAAAAAAAGAACTTTTGTCAACATTCAGAATCTTTTTTGCTGTTGTTGCAGCGAGGCAGTCAAGGAGGGCAGTTCGTTGGTTAAGTTATTGGGTTTAGCAGAGAAACAGACATGGATATCATCAGCATAACAGTGGTATGATATTTCCCGAAAGCGGCTGAACAACTGACCAAGAGGGAGCATGTACGTTGTATAATGAAAACAGTATGGGACCAAGGACGGAGCCCTGAGGGACACCACAGTGTATGGGAGCCAGGGATGAGTCCTGATTATTAAATGGACACTGAAAATCTATTTGTTAAATAGATTTTTTTTAAAAACTGTTTAACGCTGTACCTGATATATCCACCCAGTTGTGCAGACAATCAAGTTGGTTGGAATGGCATCAATGGCAGCAGTTAAGGTCAAGTAGCGTAAGAATGGCATGTTCACCTTTGTCAGCGTATATAAGGAGCTCATTTGTTACTCTTAAAAGTGCTGTCTCAGTAGTATGTTTCTGATGAAAACCAGTTTGAAATTTGTGGAAGATATTATAATCCTCAACTACGGTCAGTAATTGGTCCGCTACTGTTTTTTTCAAGGACCATTCATAGAAACGAAAGTCTAGAAATGGGTCTATAATTCTCCAACGGTTTTCAGTTGCGGGAGGGTTTTTTGAGGAGGGGCGGGACACTGTCGTTTTTAAAATAATCAGGTACAGTGCCAGAAGAGAGAGAATAATTAATAATAGAGGAGGGTGGTACCGAATACAGGTAAAACATCCATCCATCCATTTTCAACACCGCTTATCCTGGTTAGGGTCGCGGGACGCTGGAGCCTATCCTAGCTGACTTCTAGCGAAAGGCGGACTACACCCTGAACTGATCGCCAGTCAGTCGCAGGGCACATATAGACACGGACAACCATTTGCACTCACATTCACACCATCACTGAGTGGGAACTGAACCCACGCTGCCTGCACCAAAGTCAGGCGAGTGTAGCACTACACCTCAGGTCACGTGAACTGGAGGAGGGGCACATTTGGGCTACTATGTTCAGAAGGGACTGAAGGGTAATCTGAGAAAATTCTGTTCATAGAGCAGGATGGCTGGAAGGAACAAAGGGTGATTCAGTAGTGATGAACTACGATCTGAGCGCCTCGATTTTGAAAGATAGGAAGCTATTACAATCAGTAAGTGGTGAAGCAGGAATTGCATGAGGGGTATTTACAAGCTGATTGACCGTGCTAAAGAGGAACCTTGGACAATTTCCGTTACTACTGATTAATTCAGAGAGGTAAGTTGTTTGTGCATCCTTTGTCACAATGCAATGGTATTAATTTTAACTGGACCCAGAAGCAGGCGGAGGCTGAAGTTTGTGGAGAATGGTTTATTGTGAAGGGAGTCAAAAGTGGATCCTTGAGGGATACTGGCGGGTTGTCGAGACAGGGAACATGTGGCAGGCGGTGGGGTGAGCAGGTCAATGGCTTGACGGTGTGGTGGAAGAGGTCAGCAAGGCGGGGAGCACAGAAGGAGCACTGAGGACAAGGAAGAACATGGGTGTCAGAAATATTACGAGGACTGGCGTAGCTTTGGTGTAAGTTGAGAGCGATTGTACCACGGGTGAACGTTAATATTTTGTCAGTGGAGTCTTGGATCTGGCAGGCTTAAATGCAGGTGATGATGAAGGCTGATTTACAACAGGTACGCGGCCGAGGGGGTGCTGATTACTGGGACGAGTGAGAGAAAATGACAGAATAAAGACGCTGTTTGCTGACCAGACTTATTGATAAAGTGTGTGTGTGTGTGTGTTTGCGCGAGAGAGGGAGAGAGAGAGAGAGAGCAAGAGATTGAGAGAGAGAGAGAGAGAGAGAGAGAGAGACTTACATACATACTTGTCAAGATGGCACCTACCAGTGTGGTCGCCTCGGTTCCGCGCTCTCGAGTATTGTTTTTGTGTTTTTCGTTCGTCTTTGGAGACATTACATGACTCACTTACACAAGGGGAGACTTGCTAAACATAAAGGAGGCTACTTCGGACTTTCTTTCACCAACTTTTGCAAATCCGCTCAGTTTTTTCTCCGAATTACTCACCGGAGCGGCGTCCGCGGTTTTCAGCGCATGGAGGCGCAGGCGACGCCACAGAGGGAAGCGAGCCGGCATCCAGGTGAAACTCCGCAAGAGAGGATACAGATTGGCGTTCCCATCGATCCACCTCGCAAATGTACGCTCCCTACCCAACAAAATGGACTAGCTTCATCTCCTGATAAAGACCAGTAAAGGCTTCGGACGTTCCGCCGCCATGTGCTTTACGGAGACTTGGCTTTGTGAGGCTGTACCCGATGGCACCGGGTTTCCATCTTCACTGAGTGGACCGCATCGCAGAGTTATCGGGGAATACAAAAGGATGTGGGAAATGCTTCTATATCAACAAAAAATGGTGTATGGACGTCATAGAGTTCAGCACACACTGCAGCCCGCATTTGGAGTAGCTGTTTTTGAACTGTAAGCCATTCTACTCGCCGCGTGAGTTTGCATCATTCATCCTCGCTGGAGCGTACATCCCGCCTCAAGCTAACACGAAAGCCGCACTGCTAATGCTCGCCGAACAAGTCAACGAAATTGAAAAAAAAACACCCGGACTCACCCCTCATTATTCTCGGGGACTTTAACAAAGCTAAACTCAACCACAAACTCCCTAAATACAAGCAGCACATTGACTGTCCTACCAGGGAAAATAACATCTGGACCACTGCTATACTACGCTAAAAAACACGTACCGAACGCATACCGTGCTATACCTCATGCAGCCCTGGGCTCGTCTGATCACTGCTTAATTCACTTAATACCGACGTAAAGGCAGGAACTTAAATGCGCGAAGCCTACAGTGAAAACAGTGAAAAAGTGGACCAATGAAGCAAAGATGGAACTTCAAAGCTGTTTAAACTGCACAGACTAGAGTGTCTTTGAAATTTCAGCTGGCAGCCTGGATGAACTGTCGCATCCTATATCAGTGTCTGTGAAGAGGTTTGTGTACCAACAAAGTCATTTCGCACTTTCAACAACAACAAGCCGTGGTTCACTGCCAAACTTAAGCAGCTTCACCAAGATAAGGAGGATGCATATCAGAGCGGTGACAGGACCGTGTATAATCGCACTAGAAACCTGCTCACGAAAGAGAGTAACATTGCAAAGAGGAACTATGCAGCAAAGTTGGAAAAACAGTTTAGCGCTATCGACTAAATCAGTCTGGCATGCATTCCAATCGCTGACTAATTGCAAGCGACGATACCCCCAAGCAGAGAACAATAGCACACTAGCCAACGACTTGAATACCTTCTACTGCAGATTTGAAAAGGACACTTTCACACCCACCCAGCCAGCCACATCACCGACTACAATCACACCTCTGACTTCTGCGTTAACCATCCACGAACAGGATGTGAGACGCATCTTCAAACAACAAAAGATTAACAAAGCGGCAGGCCCAGACCATCGTGCCTCAAAGTCTGCGCGGACCAGCTCGCACCAGTCTTCACTCAGATCTTCAATAGATCTCTGGAACTGTGCGAAGTACCATCCTGTTTCAAACGCTCCACCATCATTCCAGTCCCCAAGAAACCTAAAATCTCGGGTCTAAATGACTACAGGCCTGTCGCCTTGAAATCTGTGGTCATGAAGTCCTTTGAACGTCTCGTGCTGGACCACCTCAAGAGCGTCCCATTTCCCCTGCTGGATCCCCTGCAGTTTGCCTACCGAGCGAACAGGTCTGCGGATGATACAGTCAACATGCAGTTCACCCTTAAACACCTCGACAGTGCAGGGACCTATGCGAGGATCCTGTTCGTGGACTTCAGCTCAGTGTTCAATACGGCGGGGTACACCCTGAACTGGTTGCCAGCCAATCGCAGGGCACATAGAAACAAACAACCATTCGCACTCACAGTCATGCCTACGGGCAATTTAGAGTCTCCAATTAATGCATGTTTTTGGGATGTGGGAGGAAATCGGAGTGTTCGGAGAAAACCCACGCAGGCACGGGGAGAACATGCAAAACTACACAGGCGGGGCCGGGGATTGAACCCCGGTCCTTAGAACTGTGAGGCTGACGCTCTAACCAGTCGTCCACCGTGCCGCGTATTCTGTTTTTGACTAACCTATATTACAATAGGCGGCACGGGGGCCGACTGGTTAGAGGGTGTAGCCCGCCTCCAGCCCGATGACAGCTGGGATAGGCTCCAGCACGCCCGCGACCCTATTGAGGAGAAGCGGCTCAGAAAATGGATGGATGGATGGATATATTACAATATTGGCAGCACAGTGGACGACTGGCTAGCACATCGGCCTCACAGTTCTGAGGACCGGGTTTCAAATCCCGGGCCCCGCCTGTGTGTAGTTTGCATGTTCTCCCCGTGCCTGCGTGTTAAGATGCATGGTAGGTTGATTGAAGACTTTAAATTGCCCTTAGGTGTGAATGTGATTGTGAATGGTTGTTTGTTTATATGTGCCCTCCGATTGGCTGGCGACGAGTTCAGGGTGTACCCCGCCTCTCGCCCGAAGATTTCTGGGATTGGCTCCAGTACGCCCGCGACCCTAGTGAGGATAAGTGGAACGGAAGATGAATGAATGAATGAATGACTGTCACAATATTATTGTAGTACTGTAGTCTTCTTTCTTCTTCTTCTTATTTATTTTTTTTTTAATTCTGTCATGATCATCATCACTGTAAATGTTTTCATGTTGAACTAAATTGTGATTTCAATTGCTTGCTCTCTAGACGGAGGCCATTCACCCAGACTGTGCCCTCGTGGTTCAACACATGAAGGCTCAGGAAGAATGCAGCCAGATCATCAAGCAGCAAGAAAACAAGCTCTCCACTGGGACAGGTATGTAAGTAGTGTGACTCAAATTGTTGACACTGAATATAGGGACTTGTATCTCTCCCACAGAGGTATACGGTGCATCAGACACTTCAAGGTTTATTAGGTTTGTTGATTAGTTCCAGTAAGACCGAGCTGACAGTATGTAATATTGTATGTATATACCAAAGATGGGGGGGAGTCGAACCAAATGACTTGACTCGAGTCGACTCGAGTTACCAGTTTTATGACTTGGGACTGGGTTACCAAATACTTCAGAAAGACTTGACATGACTTTAACTTGGTAGCCAAGCAACTTGACTTGACTGAGTTAACTACATGACTTGACAGTATCATCTCATTTAGTTGGAAATCTTCATTTTAATTGAGACAGTTTGTCTTTTTTTTTTTAAGTAATGGGGTCATTCGCACCAACCTAGCAACACAGTCTGTGTTGTTGCGCACTTGTCAGTGTGAAGTAGCCACCTGAATGAACAACGATGGAAGGAGCTCCAAAGATAATTCAATTTGGATTCAAGGATTATGTTGTCGATTAAGTCTGCAAAAAGAGGATAGCAACCTTCAAAGTTTGTAACTCGCGCATTAAATACACAACAAGAGGGACATGAAACATAATCTGTCACTACAAAACTCAGACAGATAAGCTAATTTAACGGTTTACAGTAGCTAGCTGGTTAAGCCTTAAATTTCATAGACTGGTTTGGGACGATTAAACATGAAAACGATGTGATTGTGAAGGTTTTAGTACAGCTAAGTAACGTAACTACGGGTGGGACGGTTTATGATAATTGTCCGAACCTTTCGTTTCGTTTCATAGGCACGCAAATGTCCCTCTCTTTTTCTCTGTCTCTCATGCACTCTAAAGCAGAAAGTAATGCCTAAAATATAATGGCACCCGCAGAATGCAGACTAAGTGAAGCAGCGTTGCGAGCATTGTGGAAATAAAAATAATAATAATTTAAAAAATGGTGCTGGAACCTTTGCGGGCATGACGACAGAGTCGGCGCTAGAAGATGCGAGTTGCGTTATCGGTCTGCTGTATGGGATCACTTTGCATTACGATCATAAAAATGTGGCCAAAAATGTGTTCCAATATTAGTAAGTACAGTTGAAATTGTGAGTAGCTAGGTGTGAATATAATTTTCATACTACTGAATGTGTACGTATGTTGAAGTTTCACCATTAAAATGTCATCTGTTTGTCGGCTCAGTGATAAAGCTGTCTATACTATGTTTTTAAAATTGAGACCACAGCATATGAAACATAACCTTTAATTAAATGACAATTGTCAATTGTCCCGAGTTAGTGCTTCTAAATAAATTAATAAACCTGACTGAGTGATTTAATTAAAGTAGAGGACACAGGAAGCATGAAGATTATTCCCTTAATTATGAATCTCTTTCATGCTCCATTAGCCAATTAGGTAGAATTATATATCTAATTATATTTGACCAACAGAAAACAGTCTTGGCTTTTGCTTAATTGTGTTCTTTTCAGAACCGTAGAAGTTACGAGGCTGCCATCACAAAGAACACAGCATAGTTTGTTCAGAAATAAAGTTCAGTTAAATTGAGTTTAAAATACAACTTTTAAGACAATTCAGTGCAATAAATTCAGTCAGTCATAATTTCAGTTGTTGTTCATTTAACTTTTATAATGTGTGAATACTTTTTTTAGTGTTATGATTGGTAAAAGAAAATTTTATTACCACTCCAATATATGTTGCAACTGGAGCAAGACCGTATGACTTGACTTGTGTCTTGCTTAAACCACGGAATGACTTGACTCGACTTGCTTGAAATTTAGTGGCAACTCGACTTAACTTGCTTGATTTTAATTATTTTTTTCTTTTTTTCCATCCATCCATCCATTTTCCTCCGCTTAACCGAGGTCGGGTCGCGGGGGCAGCAGCCTCAGCAGGGAAGCGCAGACTTCCCTCTCCCCAGCGACTTCCTCCAGCTCTTCTGAGGGAATCCCGAGGCGTTCCCAGGCCAGCCGAGAGAAATAGTCTCTCCAGCGTGTCCTGGGTCGTCCCTGGGGTCTCCTCCCGGTGGGACGTGCCTGGAACACCTCACCAGGGAGGCATCCAGGAGGTATCCTAATCAGATGCCCGAGCCACCTCATCTGGCTCCTCTCAATGCGGAGGAGCAGCGACTCTACTCTGAGCCCCTCCCGGATGACCGAGCTTCTCACCCTATCTCTAAGGGAGAGCCCAGACACCCTGCGGAAGAAACCCATTTCGGCCGCTTGTATCCGGGATCTTGTTCTTTCGGTCACGACCCACAGCTCGTGACCATAGGTGAGGGTAGGAACATAGATCGACCGGTAAATCAAGAGCTTTGCCTTTCGGCTTAGCTCCTTCTTCACCACAACGGACCGATACAAAGCCCGCATCACTGCAGACACTGCAGCGATCCGCCTGTCCATCTCCCGTTCCATTCTTCCCTCACTCGTGAATAAGACTCCAAGCTATTTGAACTCCTCCACTTGGGGCAGGATCTCATCCCCGACCCAGAAAAGGCACTCCACCCTTTTCCAACTGAGGACCATGGTCTCAGATCTGGAGGTGCTAATTCTCATCCCAGCCGCTTCACACAGTTGGAGATCACGGCTTGATGAAGCCAACAGAACCAGATCATCTGCAAAAAGCAGCGATGCAATACTGAGGCCACCAAACCGCACCCCCTCTACGCCTCGGCTGCACCAAGAAATTCTGTCCATAAAAGTTATGAACAGAATTTTTGACAAAGGGCAGCCTTGGCGGAGTCCCACAGGCCAAAAAGGCCCTTATGAGAATTGGGATACCACCTGGCTAAACGCGAACCCACAAAACCAAGGACTAAGGGATAAAACAATATCTAAGGGGTACAGTTAGAATTGGCCTTTATCCGTGTGGATTTATCTGTTTACCTGTCAGTCACTCTGCCTCTGCCGCAATCCGATGACACAACCACAAAGTCGATCATCAAAGTGCGACCTAGGGTGTCCTGGTGCCAAGTGCAAATGTGGAGACACTTATGCTTGAACAGGGTGTTCGTTATGGACAATCCGTGATGAGCACAGAAGTCCAATAACAGAACACCGCTCGGGTTCTGATTGGGGGGAGACGTTCCTCCCAATCCCGCCACTCCAGGTCTCACTGTCATTGCCCACGTGAACATTGAAGTCCCCCAGGAAAACATTGGAGTCCCCAGTGGGAGCACTCTCCAGCACCCCCTCCAAGGACTCCAAAAAGGGTGTGTACTCAGAACTGCACAGGCACAAACCTGTCCCCCCACCCGAAGGCGGAGGGAGGCTACTCTCTCGTCCACCGGTGTGAACCCCAATATACAGGCGCCGAGCCGGGGGACAATAGTATTTATAGTATAAAGTATAGTTTTGTATAAAAAATAAAAATTGATGGCAGTCATACAGAGGTGGGACCAAATCATTGCTTTCCAAGTCACAAGTAAGTCTCAAGTCTTTAGTCTCAAGTCCCGAGTCAAGTCCCAAGTTGAGACAAGCAAGTCCAGAGTCAAGTTGCAAGAACTTCACTTTGAGTTTTTAGTCCTTTCGAGCCATTTTAACAACAAAGTAATAAAATATTTTAATATGCTTGTGACTTGAACATATTGTATGTGACTAACTCCCGTCTCTGGTATACTGTATACTGTATTTTTATCTTTGCCAAAGAGGTAAAATTATCAGACATCTGTAGCTATGTTTGTGTGTGAGTAAGGGGTGTGCAACAAATAAAGTACAACCTCCAAGGTTGCTGTTGCAGAAAGGCTGACCCCAATTTGTATAAAAAAATGAAATTTATGGCAGTTATACAGAGGTGGACCAAGTCATTGCTTTTGCAAGTCACAAGTAAGTCTCAAATCTGTATATTGGTATTAAGTGAATTAAACAGTGATCAGACAAGGCCAAAGCTGCAAGGGGGAATAGCACCGTACGAGTCCTTCAGCGTGTTATAGCAGTGGTCTAGAATGTTGTTTTCCCTGGTGGGGCAGTCAATGTGCTGCTTGTATTTAGGGAGTTCGTGGTAGAGTTTTGCATCCTATACATCCTGAACCTTCATTTGCACACCACCTGTGGCTCCTTGCAGGACACTTGCACCATTATATAGTATGCTTGAGAAATGAGCTTGCTTTCAATTGAATCAGCTGTGGCACTTCGGAGAGGGATGGACTTAAAAAACCTCCCTTGGACATTATGGGCTTTATCATTGTTGTGGATCACAATCACCAGCTGACACTGAGTGGAAATGTCCATTGTTTTCATCAATCTGAATGGCAACAAAATGTGCACTCCCGATTTCTTCAATGAGGCACTCCCTCAGAACTGACAGCAAGGAGTTCATTCTGTACAGTCTTCGATGTTCCCTTAGACACAGTGGCAGTCCGCAGGTGCAGAACTGTATCCAGTGATGCCACAAAATCCACCAGTCCTCTAAAAACAACAGGATTTTCCAAGCCTTCACCTTCATCTTTGCCATGCAGTCCAAGTTCAAATGCAAGACAGAACGTAACACAAGCTATTATTTTCGATAGAATGTGTCTGTTTTTGTCAACCTCCTTATTGTGGTTACTAAAGCAACTACTGTTGCTAAACCAGCTCCTAGAAAAAATACGTTGTGTATTTCCTCTCCCACGGTCTTTTGACTTCTGCTTGATTTTAAAGTTCGGCTGGTCGGGTCAAGCTTCTGCTGGTACCTTCTCTCAAAAGGTGCTGCTTTAAGACACTTCACATACTTCAAACTGCACGTAGCTCTACTCGACTCCACAATGGTGAAAACACAGAGAGTGCCGTGCGGATGGGCTGGAGATCGGAAATTATTTTGACTGACACGAATGGCGAATAGCGAGTGGAATTCCTCTTTAAACCTGTCACACCAGCCTAGGGTGACAATGCCATGCTTGTGGGATGTGTGCTGGCAGTGGCGAGTCGTGGTGGCTTTCATGAACTGGCAGCTGTTGGGCTGAAAGAACGAATCCAACTTCAATTGTTTCCCTCTTCGATTTTGTTCGTTAATTATCAATACCCTTAATGTTTGAAGATGTGTCAATAATCAATAATGGCATGGTGGATGACTGGTTAGTACAGTCATCCATTCATGATAATTTAAAAAAATTAATTCAACCCTTTTTTGGTGCCCTTTTGAGTATATATTAAAATCACCACAAAGTATTAGCACTTTACTATTTTAGTAGCTAAACATGGCATTTATTTTTTTATTAAAAATGTCAAGGCTTGATCGTGGTTTTCTATAAATGCATCTCGTGATTATGTTAGTCTTATGTTTAATATATATTTCAATGGTTAAACTTTCCATTACATTATCTATGGTGTATGTCATATTTTTGATCTGGCTGCATTCCACTGCTCTATCCACATACTGCATAGAGCAACACCACCCACTCTTTTATGCTCCCTGTGCTTTGTAAATAGTTTATAGCCATCCAGTCTCATATCACTTGTTTTCTTTTTATCAAGCCAAGTTTCCGATATCCATCCATCCATCCATTTTCTGAGCCGCTTCTCCTCACAAGGGTCGCAGGCGTGCTGGAGCCTATCCCAGCTATCATCAGGCAGGAGGTGGGGTACACCCTGAACTGGTTGCCAGCCAATCGCAGGGCACATACAAACAACCATTCGCACTCACACCTACGGGCAATTTAGAGTTGTCAATCAACCTACCATGCATGTTTTTGGGATGTGGGAGGAAACCGGAATGCCCGGAGAAAACCCACGCAGGCACGGGGAGACCATGCAAACTCCACACAGGCGGGGCCAGGGATTGAAACCCGCTCCTCAGAACTGTGAGGCAGACGCTCTAACCAGTCGTCCACCGAGCCACCAATGACTTTTCCATTTTTACATTTGTTTTGAACTGCTCATCCGCACAGTACTGACAGCTATTGTTGTATTGTTGTAGAAATGACCATTCCATTCTCAACACCGCTTATCCAGTTCAGGGTCGTGGGGTGCTGGAGCCTATCCCAGCTGTCTTCGGGTAAAAGGCGGACCATAGACTGTCCACAAGAAAAGGCCACTCCAAAATCTGCCGTTTTATTGTATTGGCGGCGATCCGGATTGGTGAGAAAATCAGTCAGTATCTGGTGTGACCGCCATTTGCCTCACACATTGCAACATCTCCTTCACAGAGAGTCGACAACGCTGCCTCAACATAAAAATGACAAAAAAATGTTCCCGTTAAGTGGGTGAAAAAAATCCCTATATAAAAAAAAATCTTATAAACTTGATGTTCTGGGCACGTCCCAGCGGGAGAAGGCCCCGTGGACAACCCAGAACATGCTGGAGAAACTGCATCTGTCATGGGTGTGTGTTCCGGTTTTTGTCTTCCCCCTGTTTCATACACACCTGCTCCTGAGAGCATCTTCACCACCTGTGCCTCGTTCACCCTGATTACACCTTGCATTTAACCTCGTATCTCATTCTTTCTCGTCGCCAGTTCGGTGTACCTTATCATCGCGTTTTGGCATTCTTTGTTTCCACGTCACCGACTCACAGTAAGACTAGACCCTGTTCCGATTATCGACCTCGCCTTTTTGCCTCACATTTTTGGATACTGTTGCCTTTTTTGGATTGCCTGCTTGTGTACCAACCTATGCCTGTATATTAAATCTCTCTTTTTGAAACTGTCCATTTGCTTTGGAGTCGTGCATTTTTAGGTCCTATCCTCTGTTCCATTCATGACAGAACGAGACACGAGGTTAAATGCAAGGGGTAATTAGGGTGAACAAGGCACAGGTGGTGAAGATGCTCTCAGGAGCAGGTGTGTATGAAACAGGGGGAAGACAAAAACCGGAACACACACCCATGACACAAACAAAACAAACAAATAGGGATATATACATCCATCCATCCATTTTCTGAGCCGCTTCTTCTCACTAGGGTCGCGGGCGTGCTGGAGCCTATCCCAGCTATCTTTGGGCGAGAGGCCGGGTACACCCTGAACTGGTCACCAGCCAATCGCAGGGCACATATAAACAAACAACCATTCGCACACACATTCACACCTACGGGCAATTTAGAGTCTTCAATCAACCTACCATGCATGTTTTTGGGATGTGGGAGGAAACCAGAATACCCAGAGAAAAGCCACGCAGGCAAGGGGAGAACAAGCAAACTCCACACAGGCGGCGCCGAGATTTGAACCCCGGTCATCAGAACTCTGAGGCAGCTGTGCTAACCCACCATCCAGAGTGCCGCCCTGCACTGGACATTGCACCCCAAATCATGACTGACTGTGGATAATTCACACTGGAACTCAAGCAGCTTGGGTTCTGTTCTTCACCCGTCTTCCTCCAAACACTTGGACCTTGATTCCCGAATGAAAGGCACACTTTACTGTGCTTTCATCGGAAAAGAGAACCACTGGCCAACAGTCAAGTCCTTCTCCTTGGCCCATTTGAGACACTTCCTACGTTGGCTCAGGCTCAGAAGTTGCTTGACCCGAGGAACCCAACAGTTGTAGCCCATCTTCCGGATGCGTCTGAATGTGGTGGTTTTTGAAGCTGTGACTCCTGCCTCTTTCCACTCTTTCTGGATCTCTGCTACATTCTCAAATCTTCTCTGTTTGATAACCCGCTGAAGCCCACGGTCATCTCTTTTGCTGGTGCATATTGTCCTGCCACATTTTGCCCTTCCACTAGACTTTCCATTGATATGGTTGGACACAGCCCTCTGTGAACAGCCAGCCTCCTTACCTATGAACTTTTGTGGCTTACCCATCCTATGGAGGGTATTAATGATGGTCTTCTGGCCAGATGTCATGTCTGCATGCAGTCTTCTTCATATTGAACCCAACTGAGACAATTGAAGCAAACTGAAGCAGTTTAATGACACCTGGGGAAAACTGCGCAGGTGCTTTGAGTTTAGCAGATGATTAGTGTGTGACCCCTCGTTTAAAACATTTATGGCCTGCAAAATTTGGGCTGACTTCTTTACAGTACTCTAATTTTTTGAATTTCCGATTTCGTGGGTTTTATAATCTGGAAGCCAGAATTATGTGAAAATAAACAAATAAATACTTGAAATTGTTTAAATTGTGGGCATTGAGTCTCTAATCTATGAAAATATAATTTTTTTGAATGGAATTATGGAAATAAATAAACATTTCCAAGATATAACATTTTTTCAATGGAATTATGGAAATAAATAAACATTTCCATTATATAATTTTTTTTGGGAAAGGGTCTCTGCATACACACACACACACACACACACACATACACAGACACGCACGCACAATTTTAATCCCTTTTCAAATTCATATATTTTTGCATAGTTTCACCACTTTAATGTTTAAGATCATCAAACAAATGTAAATATCAGTCAAATATAACCCAAGTGAACTTAAAATGCTGTTTTTAAATGGTGGAAGGAACAAAACTTTTCAGTTACCTGGCCCTGTGTGAAAAAGTAATGGCCCCCTAAATTTATAACTGGTTGGGCCATCCTCAACAGCAACAAGTGAAATCAGCCGTTTTCTATAACTGTCAATGAGTCTTCCACATTTCTGTCGAGAAATTTTGGCCCACTCTTCCTTGTAGAATTCCTTGAATTGAGCAAAAATGGAGGGGTTTTGAGCATGAGCGGCCTTTTAAAGTCATGCCACTGCATTTCAATCAGATTCAAGTCCGGACATTGACTAGGCCACTCTGAAACCTTCATTTTGTTTTTTAAGCCATTCAGAAGTTGACTTGCTGGTGTGTTTTGTATTGTTATCCTGCTGCGCAACCCAAGTGCGCTTCGTCACAAACTGATGGCTGACCATTGTCATTCAGGATTTTCTGTTAAAGAGCAGAATTCATGGTTCCATCAACCACAGCAAGTTTTCCAGGTCCTGAAGGAGCAAAACAGCCCAACACCATCACACAACCACCACTGTGTTTTCTTGTTGGTATGATCTTCATTTTCTGAAATGCTGTGCTGCATTTACGGCAGTTGTAACGAGACACACGTCTTCCAAAAAGTCCAACTTTTGTCTCGTCAGTCCATATAATATTCATCCAAAATTCTTGAGAATAATTCAGATATTTTTTTTAAAAGGTAAGATGAGGCCAGCAGTGGTTTTTGCCTTAGAACTCTGCCGTGGATGGCATTTCTGCACAGTCTCTTCCTTATTGTTGAGTCATGAACACTGACCTTTCCTGAGGCAATTACTGCAATTCTTCAGAAATTGTCCTGAGTTCCTTTGTGGCCTCCTGGCTGATTCATTGCCGTTCACTTGGGTAAACCTTTTAGGCCGGCCACTCTTGGGAAGGTTCCCCACTGTTCCATGTTTTCTCCATGTGAGGATAATTGCTCTCCCTCTGGTTAGCTGGAATCCTAAAGCTTTAGAAATGACTTTTGTAACCCTTTCCAAGCTGATCGATGTCAATTATTTTATTTCTCAACTGTTCTGGAATTTCTTTGGATCGTGTCATTTTGTCGCAGCTCTTTTTAGATCTTTTGCCATACTTGATTCTGTTTAAGGGATTTCTTGATTGAACGGGTTTGGAGGGAATCAGGATTGGGTGTGATCAGTGAAAATTAACCAAAAATTGTGATTATCCCTAATTAATTCATGATTTACCAAGGGGATAATTACTTTTTTACACAGGGCCAGGTAACTGAAAAGTGTTTTTTCCTTAATAAATGAAATCATTTAAAAACAGCAATTTAAGTTCACTTGGGTTGTATTTGAAGAAGAAGAACCACCTTTTATTGTCATGAACATGCATGCATGCATGCATGCATGCATGCACACGAAATTTGTTCTCTGCATTTAACCCATCACAGTGAACACATACACGTTAGTGGAACACACTGGAGCAGGGGGCAGCTGAAGCGCCCGGGGAGCATTTCGGGGTATCAGTGTCTTGCTCAAGGACACCACAGCCGTGAGTCCAGGGGATATTGGCGGATGGTCCAGTCGGGGTCTTGAACCTATGTCCCCCACGGTGGCAGGCGATGATCTTAACCATTGGGCCACGGCTGCCCATTTGTTTGACCCTTATGCTTGAACATGGTGTTCGTTATGGACAATCCGTGATGAGCACAGAAGTCCAATAACAGAACACCGCTCGGGTTCTGATTGGGGTGGGGGGGGTGCGTTCCTACGTATCACGCACCTCCAGGTCTCACTGTCATTGCCCACGTGAGGATTGAAGTCCTCCAGCAGAACAATAGAGTCCCCAGTGGGAGCGCTCTCCAGCACCCCCTCCAAGGACTCCAAAAAGGGTGGGTACTCTGAACTGTGCATAGGCACAAACAACAGTCACGACCCGTCCCCCCACCAGAAGGTGGAGGGAGGCCAACCTGTTGTCTACTGGGGTGAACCCCAACGTCCAGGCGCCGAGCCGGGGAGCAATAAGTATACCCACACCTGCTCGGCGCCTCTCACTGTGGGCAACTCCAGTGTGGAAGAGAGTCCAACCCCTCTCGAGAGGACTGGTACCAGAACCCAAGCTCTGCGTTGAGGCGAGTCCGACTATATCTAGTCGGAATTTCTCGACCTCACACACCAGCTCGGGCTCCTTCCCTGCCAGAGAGGTGACATTCCACGTCCCTAGAGCCAGCTTTTGTAGCCGGGGATCGGATCGCCAAGGACCCCGCCTTCGGCCACCGCCCAGCTCCCACTGCACCCGACCCCTATGGCCCCTCCCACAGGTGGAGAGCCCATGGGAAGTGGGACCCACCTTACCCTTTCGGGCTGTGCCCAGCCGGGCCCCATGGGTGCAGGCCAGGCCACCAGGCGCTCGCCTTCGAGCCCAACCTCCGGGCCTGGCTCCAGAGGGGGGCCCTACAATTATGTCATGCAATATAATCATATATGTATATTTAGTTTTTAATGGTATGTGGTGTTCTTTTAACATAAAATACAACTGGTTATTAAGAGTTTCTTGCTTTCTAAGGGTATCTGTAACTACAAGGTGGTCATGGCATTTATCTCCCTCTTGGAGGCACTCTTGTTCCATTGGTTATGCAGTGGGCTGGTGATACAACTGACAATCGTAAACTATCAAGTTCTGGCAGGTCTTCCCAGTTTTAACCTAGGCAGCAGACTGGCTGGCAACCGTGAGTCAATTTCAGCCTCCCAACTGCCTTTTACATTAATCATATTTCACCCGCTGTTATTTGAGTAGGGACCACCAAAGTGGCATCTTTTGGGCTTCCCAACTTTTCCAAAAGTAGCTTCGAAGAGGCCAGCATATTTCACTATTCAGTTCATTAAATTCTTATTTATGAAGAACACCACGAAAAGAATAATTCATAATATTAATTACTTACAATGCTAATATGCCACAATCTCCGCGGGGTTTGCCGTGTGAGCGTCAAGCTGCACAGAGGGGCCGTGCGGGCCAATTCCTCTGTCACGTGATGCAATCCGGGCGTTGTCGGCCGCTCGAGCGCAGGAGTATAAAGAGTCCTTAAGTCTCAGGGCCTAAGTAATCTGAGAAAGGCTGTAGCTCCTCTGTGAACAGGACAGCAGTTGGTAAGTGATGGATGAGAGTTTCCAATAACCTTACTGTTTTAAAAAACAGATGAAAAAGCTTTTAGCTAACTCTGGTCCAATTTCTTTAAATTGTCCATTCTCCCTGTAAATAGAAACGATTAAAAGAACTAATTAACTGTTACAATTCCAGATGTGCTGTGTTAACTTAGTTTAAAGCAAATACTGACAAGTATGCCTGTAGTTAATCAAAGCTAATTATAAACCTTAGATTTGTATTTTTTTAATGTTTGCCTGTTGAATAAAATTTAGTCAGTTTTGGTCATGCCTCTTCATACAGTCAACTCTTTTATATTTCCTCAACACTCATGCTGCTATTTCGTGCATTTAGGTTTATCCACCACAACGTGATGTTGAAGGTGAGTCAGCAGGAATGTCTGCACTTTCTAACAAGATTAAACAGTTTGTTTTCATGATCTGACAGCTAAGCTTCACAAGTGCACTGCAAACTTTCTTCTTTGATCCCATGTCACTCCTATCTGCGTGTTCTAGCTCTGTCTTAGCTTTTGCCTTATCACTCCATTGTTTATTAAAGGAAGGATATTGCACTGTATATCCCAGTGGTGCCCTTTCTCTTGTAATATTTGTAACAATATTATGGTAGCAGCAATGAAGAAAAATGTTTTATTGGACCATGACAATGATAACTGAGGTATGGGGCGTAGAGAGGTTGCAAGACGAGTAATGCATATCTGAGATGATAAAACATACGTTTAGATTTACATTTTGTAATCATGTGATGTGTTTTATGCTTGGATATTGCAAAGGTGCCCTTGTGAATTGTGCTCATTAGAGCACAAATAACAAAACAATGTGTCTGAATGTTTCCACAAAGCACCGAGAACCAAGACTAAAACAGCCCTATCTGACTTTGTTTACTTTTTCGGCATCACTCAATAAATCGTGAGATTACAGTTTTGCTTTTGGTTATCAAACACATATCCACAAGCATGGTCACAAGCCAATTTATTTGTAGTACTGGTTCCATGCCGGGTAAATGGTGAGAGTTGTGTCAGGAAGGCACCCAGCTTAAAACATTGTCTTAACCAGATATGCAAATCCAAGTTGATGCAGAAAGACAGGTAGACATTTTGTGTGTACAGGCAACCAGAGGTAGTAAGGCTAGAAGCATCGATGCAAGGTTCAAACTGACTTATCAAGGTCTGGATAGGAATATGAATAGGGTAGTAATATGCAAAGAATGTTACTGAAGTGAAACGAGAGTCAGACAAGGTGATGATTGTTAAGATGAATGTTGTAAATAGTTACGTCCCAAAAGTGGAATGTAAGTTAGAGAAAAAGAAGATGTTTTGGAGTGAGTTGGTTGAGTTTATATTGGAGTAATCCCAGAAGGGAGAGAGTGGTGATTGGAGCAGACCTCAATGAGCATGTTGGTGAAGGGAAGAGAGGTGATGAGGAGGTGATGCTTCAGATTCTCGTTTTTGCTTAAGAACGTTCCTTTCCTATGATGACTTGGAGAAACTTGGAGGATAGGTCGTTCGAATCCTAAAAATGCCGAGGAGAGGTGCCTCGATGCAACCTTTAAGCCAGTTTTAGCATAGGTTGCTCCTGACCGACCTTTATAGAAGGAAAGGAGATATCAGAATCAGAATCAGAATCATCTTTATTTGCCAAGTATGTCCAAAACACACAAGGAATTTGTCTCCGGTAGTTGGAGCCGCTCTAGTACAACAAACAGTCAATTTACAGAACACTTTGGGGACATAAAGACATTGACAAAAAACAATTGTGCAAAAAGATGCAGAGTCCTCTAGCACTTAGAGCAGTTCGAACGACTAATATTGCAATAGTCCGGTGCAATGACCATTGTGCAAAGGGCGCTGAGACTTCAAGGAGTGTATGCGGTTTAAAGTGACGAGTAGTGCGATCATCTGGGACAGTGTCGGTTGTGCAAATGTTACAGATACTCCTCAATCAGTGTGCAGATGGAGCAGATGCTACTCTGGCATGAGTGGCCAGTATATGCAAATAGTGCAGCATGGCGAGACAACTACAGTGAGTGCACAAGTAATAAATAATTGGCCCCACAGAAATGTGACAACGAACTCAAGTCAAAAAATTCCCAGCTTGTTGTAATGGAATTATAGGTTAGGTGTTTAAGAAGTTGATCGCAAGAGGGAAGAAGCTGTTGGAATGTCTACTAGTTCTAGTTTGCGTTGATCGGTAGCGCCTACCTGAGGGAAGGAGCAGGAAGAGCCGGTGACCGGGGTGCAGACGGTCCGAGAGGATTTTGCACGCCCTTGTCTTAGTTCTGGCAGCGTGCAAGTCCTCAATGGTGGGTAGGGGGGTACCGACAATCCTTTCAGCAGTTTTGATTGTCCGTTGCAGTCGGAGTTTGTCCTTTTTTGTAGCAGCACCAAACCAGACTGTGATGGAAGAACACAGGACCGATTCGATGACCGCTGTGTAGA
The DNA here is from genome assembly GCF_024500275.1 of Phycodurus eques. Lineage (NCBI taxonomy): Eukaryota > Metazoa > Chordata > Actinopteri > Syngnathiformes > Syngnathidae > Phycodurus > Phycodurus eques. The sequence goes on along the minus strand of NC_084532.1, from coordinate 185,038 downwards.
ACTGTCTCAGCAGCTCCGGTGGCAGGCCGTGCTTTCTCAGAAGCCGCAGGAAGTACATCCTCTGCTGGGCCTTTTTGAGGACGGAGTTGATGTTGTTCGCCCACTTCAGGTCCTGAGAGATTGTAATTCCCAGGAACTTGAAGGTCTCGACGGTTGACACAAGGCAGCTGGACAACGTGAGGGGCAGCTGTGGCGAAGGATGCCTCCTGAAGTCCACGATCATCTCTACCGTCTTGAGCGTGTTCAGCTCCAGGTTGTGTCGCCCGCACCACAGCTCCAGCCGCTCCGCTTCCTGTCGATATGCAGACTCATCACCGTCCTTGATGAGGCCGATGACAGTGGTGTCATCTGCAAACTTCAGGAGCTTGACAGTCGGGTTCACTGAGGTGCAGTCGTTCGTGTAGAGAGAGAAGAGCAGCGGAGAGAGGACACAACCTTGGGGCGCCCCAGTGCTGATGCTGCGTGTGGTTGAGGTGGCCTCCCCCAGCCTGACCTGCTGTGTCCTGCCCGTCAGAAAGCTGTAAATCCACTGGCATATGGCAGGTGAGACGCTGAGCTGGAGAAGCTTGGTTGAAAGGAGTTCAGGGATGATGGTGTTGAACGCTGAGCTGAAGTCCACGAACAGGATCCTCGCGTAGGTCCCTGCACTGTCGAGGTGTTCTAGGATGAAGTGCAGTCCCATGTTGACTGCATCATCCGCAGACCTGTTCGCTTGGTAGGCAAACTGCAGGGGGTCCAGCAGGGGACCTGTGACACTCTTGAGGTGGTCCAGCACGAGACGTTCAAAGGACTTCATGACCACAGATGTCAAAGCGACAGGCCTGTAGTCATTCAGACTAGAGATTGCAGGTTTCTTGGGGACTGGAATGATGGTGGAGCGTTTGAAGCAGGATGGAACTTCGCACATTTCCAAAGATCTGTTAAAGATCTGAGTGAAGACTGGAGCGAGCTGGTCCGCGCAGACTTTGAGGCAGGATGGGGACACATGGTCCGGTCCTGTTGCTTTGTTAATCTTCTGTTGTTTGAAGATGCGTCTCACATCCTGTTCATGGATGGTTAACGCAGAAGTCAGAGGTGTGGTTGTGGTCGCGGGTGCGGCCGGGTGGGTGTGTGGAGTGAAACTGTCCTTTTCAAATCTGCAATAGAAGGTATTCAAGTCGTTGGCTAGTGTGCTATTGTTCTCAGCTTGGGGGGATCGTCGCTTGTAATTAGTCAGCGATTGGAATGCACGCCAGACTGATTTCGAGTCGTTCGCGCTAAACTGTTTTTCCAACTTTGCTGCATAGATCCTCTTTGCAATGTTAATTTCTTTAGTAAGCTGGTTTCTAGCTCGATTGTACAGGGCCCTGTCCCCGCTCTGATATGCATCTTCCTTAGCTTGGCGAAGCTGCTTAAGTTTAGCAGTGAACCACGGCTTGTTGTTGTTGAATGTCCGAAATGATTTTGTTGGTACACAAACCTCTTCACAGAAACTGATATAGGATGTGACAGTGTCCGTATATTCATCCAGGCTGCCAGCTGAATTTTCAAAGACACTCCAGTCTGTGCAGTCTAAACAGCTTTGAAGTTCCATCTTTGCTTCATTGGTCCACTTTTTGACTGTTTTCACTGTAGGCTTCGCACATTTAAGTACTTGCTTGTACGTCGGTATTAAGTGAATTAAGCAGTGATCAGACGAGCCCAGGGCTGCACGAGGTATAGCACGGTATGCGTTTTTTACCGTAGTGTAGCAGTGGTCTAAAGTATTATTTTCCCTGGTAGGACAGTCGATGTGCTGCTTGTATTTAGGGAGTTCGTGGTTGAGTTTAGCTTTGTTAAAGTCCCCGAGAATAATGAGGGGTGAGTCAGGGTGTTTTTTTTCAATTTCGTTGACTTGTTCGGCGAGCGTTAGCAATGCGGCGCTCGTGTTAGCTTGCGGTGTGATATAGACTCCAGCCAGTATAAACGATGCAAACTCACGTGGCGCGTAAAATGGTTTACAGTTCAGAAACAGCGACTCCAAATGCGGGCTGCAGTGTGTGCTGAGCACCGTGACGTCCGTACACCATTTTTCGTTTATATGGAGGCATATCCCGCCGCCCTTCGTTTTTCCCGATGATTCCATGTCGCGGTCCGCTCGATGAATGTTGAAGCCGGGAAGCGTGACGGCGCCATCGGGTACGGCGTCGCAAAGCCAGGTCTCCGTGAAGCACATGGCCGCGGAACGTCCGAAGTCTTTACTGGTCTTTAACAGAAGATGAAGCTCGTCCATTTTGTTGGGTAGGGAGCGTACATTCGCGAGGTGGATCGACGGGAACGCCAATCTGTGTCCTCTCTTGCGGAGTTTCACCTGAATTCCGGCTCGTTTTCCTCTGTGGCGCCGCTTCCGCATCCATGCGCCGAAAACCGCGGACGCCGCTCCGGTGAGTAACTCGGGGAAAAAACTGAGTGGATTTTCGAAAGTTGGTGACAGAAAGTCCGGAGTAGCCTCCTTGATGGTTAGCAGGTCTCCCCTTGTGTAAGTGAGTCGTGTAAGGTCTCCAAAGACGGACGAAAAACACAAAAACAAAGACAATACTAGAGAGCGCGTTACCGAGGCGGCCACACTGGTAGGCGCCATCTTGATTATATTACCCACAATCATTTAAGGCAGCAATATGTAAAGCACCAGGCCACCGATTAACTTTACAGACAATGCAAAGATTCTCAAGATTCTTCTTTTCCTTTCGGCTTGTCCCTTTAGAAGTCGCCACAGCGCGTCATCCTTTTCCATGTAAGCCAATCTCTTACATCCTCCTCTCGAAAACCAACTGCCCTCACAACATCCATCAACCTTCTCTTTGGTCTTCCTCTAGCTCGCTTGCCTGGAAGCTCCATCCTCATTATCCTTCTACCAATATACTCACTATTTCAACTCTGGACGTGTCCAAACCATCGAAGTCTGCTCTCTCTAACTTTGTCTCCAAAACATCGAATCTTGGCTGTCCCTCTGATGAGCTCATTTCTAATTTTATCCAACCTGGTCACTCCGAGAGCGAACCTCAACATCTTCATTTCCGCCACCTCCAGCTCTGCTTCCTGTTGTCTCTTCAGTGCAGCTGCCTCTAATCTGTATATCATGGCTGGCCTCACCACTGTTTTATAAACTTTGCCCTTCATCCTAGCAGAGACTCTTCTGTCACATAACACACCTGACACCTTCCTTCCGTTCTAACCTGCTTGGACCCGTTTCTTCACTTCCTGACCACACTCACCATTGCTCTGGACGGTTGACCCCAAATATCTAAAGTCCTCCACCCTTGCTATCTCTTCTCCCTCTTGCCTCACTCTTCCCCCACCACCCCTCTCATTCATACACATATATTCCGTCTTACTTCAGCTAATCATCATTCCTCTGTTTTCCAGTGCATGCCTCCATCTTTCTAACTGTTCCTCCAGCTGCTCCCTGCTTTCACTGCAGATCACAATGTCATCTGCAAACATCATGGTCCACGGGGATTCCAGTCTAACCTCATCTGTCAGCCTATCCATCACCACTGCAAACAGGAAGGGGCTCAGGGCTGAACCCTGATGCAGTCCCACCTCCACCTTAAATTCGTCTGTCACACCTACAGCACACCTCACCGCTATTCTGCTGCCCTCGTACATGTCCTGTATTATTCTAACATACTTCTCTGCCACTCCAGTACCACAGTTCATCTCTAGGTACTCTGTCATAGGCTTCTTGTTTGGCCTTTGCCACCTCTACCTTTGTCGCATCTCAATGTATTCCTTTCGCCTCTCCTTGGTCCTCTAGGTGTACCACTTCTTCTTAGCGAAGATTTTTCCTTGTATGATTTCCTGTACTGTGAGGTTCCACCACCAAGTCGCCTTCTCTCCTTTCCTGCCAGAAGATACACCAAGTACTCTCCTGCCTGCCACTCTGATCACCTTGGCTGCAGTGGTCCAGTCTTCTGGAAGGTCCTCCCGTCCACCGAGAGCCTGTCTCACCTCTTCCCGAAAAGCTGCACAACACTCGTCCTGTCTCAGCTTCCACCACATGGTTCTCTGCCCTGCCTTTGTCTTCCTAATCTTCCTCCCCACCACCAGAGTCATCTTACACACCACCATCCTATGCTGTCTAGCCACACTCTCCCCTACCACTACCTTAGAGTCGGTAACCTCCTTCAGATTACATCGTCTGCGCAAAATGTAATCCACCTGTGTGCTTCTAGCTCCATTCTTGTAGGTCACCCTATGTCCCTTCCTCTTTTGGAAAAAAAGTGTTGACTACAGCCATTTACATCCTTGTTGCAAAGTCTACCACCATCTGTCCCTCCAAGTTCCTTTCCTGGATGCCGTACTTACCCATCACTTCTTCATCACCCCTATTTCCTTCACCAACATGTCCATTACAATCTGCACCAATCACGACTCTCTCTCTGTCTGGGATGCTCAGAACTACTTCGTCAAGCTCCTTCCAGAATTTCTCCTTCACCTCTAGGTCACATCCTACCTGTGGGGCATAGCCACTAATCACATTATACATAACGCCCTCAATTTCAAGTTTCAGCCTCATCACTCGATCTGATACTCTTTTCACCTCCAAGACATTCATAGACAACTCTTCTTTTAAAATAACCCCAACTCCATTTCTCTTCCCATCTACACCATGGTAAAATAATTTAAACCCTGCCCCTAAACTTCTAGCCTTACTGCCTTTCCACCTGGTCTCCTAGACACACAATATATCAACCTTTCTCCTCATCATGATGTCAACCAACTCCCGAGATTTTCCTGTCATAGTCCCAGCATTCATAGTCCCAACATTCAAAGTCCCCACATTCAGTTCTAGGCTCTGTTCTAGGCTCTCTTTCTGCCGAAGAACCCGCTTTCCACCTCTTCTTCGACTTTGACCCACAGTAGCTGAATTTCCAACGGCACCCTGCAGGTTGACGGCGCCGGTGGCGGACGTTGTTAACCCGGGCCAGGACCGATCCGGTATGGAATTCTTTGGATGAACGCTCATATTTGTTTGGCAAAGTTTTAAGCCGGATGCCCTTCCTGACCCTCTGCATTTATCCGGGCTACAGTTGCATTAGTTTTACACTGGAGACTAAAAATATAAATATTTTTTAAACTGTTTATTTTATTTACTGTTTATTTTAACATAAAAATTTAACAGAATAGTATATACAAAGAAACAAGCATCAAGAATAGTCTTACAGAACAGTAGCAATGTGAACATACAAAAAATAGCCTCAATAATTGTAAGACTAACATTATTATCCATACAGGGAAAAAACAGCTGTAAACACCATCCATCCGTCCATCCATTTTCCGTACCGCTTATTCTCATTACGCAAAATATAAAATACAGACACATATGCGAGGGATAAAACGAGAGAAAAAATGGCAGAAAAAATGACAGAAAGCATGATTGAGACGTCAGCAATACTCGACATCACGTGATGACGTTAGTTCGAAAAAGTTGAGGCTAAATTAATTTGAAACAGGGCTGTCCTTTCCAATGTTCGAAAGGAAGCTCCTTTTCATCCCTCCTTGACCCGATGACACATTCCAATAAAGGTTACGGAAAGGTGGCATAAGGGTTAGGAGCAGAGATGTACTGGGCCCAAATTTCCCCCAGGATGCACAACCGAAGACCAAATCTTTTTTGTTCCTTCTGCCTTGCAACAAAGCCCCGAAGACTAACCAATGAGCGGTGACTGTGATTTTAGGTCTCATAATTTTTGCTGTATGCATGCATAATACAATTGCCAACCGAGTACGGCAACTGTACACATGGCATCTCCACTGGTCTGGTTATTGTTGCTTCTTGTTCCATTGTCTTCCTTCTCCCCCAATAAGACCACCACATCTTCCTCCTACTCCTCATTCTCTAAGACCAGTACTACCTCCTCATTGCCACCATGGGGTCACCCAGTCCCTCGATAACCCCTCTGCAAGTGACCTTTCAGCCCTGATGTTGCTGCTGCTGCCAATAATTACAATAATAACTAGGCTTTACACGATCAAGATTTTTGGGGCTGATCAAAAACACAAAACACAAAAAAACAAAAACAAAGACAATGCTCGAGAGCACTTGCTGATCGGTATCAGCAAGTTTAAAAAACTTGTGATCAGATCACCGATCTGATCACAAGATGGGGGAATGTCCATCCATCCATCCGCTCTATTTATGCCAGTGAGGCATAGTGATGGACAGATCATTTCCAAGATGGCACCTACCAGTGTGGTCGCCTCGGTAACGCGCTCTCGAGCATTGTCTTTGTTTTTGTGTTTTTCGTCCGTCTTTGGAGACCTTACACGACTCACTTACACAAGGGGAGACCTGCTAACCATCAAGGAGGCTACTCCGGACTTTCTGTCACCAACGTTCGAAAATCCGCTCAGTTTTTTCCCCGGGTTACTCACCGGAGCGGCGTCCGCGGTTTTCGGCGCATGGAGGCGGAAGCGGCGCCACAGAGGGAAACGAGCCGGCATTCAGGTGAAACTCCGCAAGAGAGGACACAGATTGGCGTTCCCGTCGATCCACCTCGCAAATGTACGCTCCCTACCCAACAAAATGGACGAGCTTCATCTTCTGTTAAAGACCAGTAAAGACTTCGGACGTTCCGCGGCCATGTGCTTCACGGAGACCTGGCTTTGCGACGCTGTACCCGATGGCGCCGTCATGCTTCCCGGCTTCAACATTCATCGAGCGGACCGCGACATGGAATCATTGGGGAAAACAAAGGGCGGCAGAATATGCCTCCATATCAACGAAAAATGGTGTACGGACGTCACGGTGCTCAGCACACACTGCAGGCCGCATTTGGAGTCGCTGTTTTTGAACTGTAAACCATTCTACTCGCCACGTGAGTTTGCATCGTTCATACTGGTTGGAGTCTATATTACGCCTCAAGCTAACACGAACGCCGCATTGCTAGCGCTCGCCAAACAAGTCAACGAAATTGGAAAAAAACACCCGGACTCACCCCTCATTTTTCTCGGGGACTTTAACAAAGCTAAACTCAACCACGAAGTCCCTAAATACAAGCAGCACATCGACTGTCCTACCAGGGAAAATAATACTTTAGACCACTGCTACACTACGGTAAAAAACGCATACCGTGCTATACCTCGTGCAGCCCTGGGCTCGTCTGATCACTGCTTAATTCACTTAATACCGACGTACAGGCAAGAACTTAAATGTGCGAAGCCTACAGTGAAAACAGTCAAAAAGTGGACCAATGAAGCCAAGATGGAACTTCAAAGCTGTTTAGACTGCACAGACTGGAGTGTCTTTGAAAATTCAGCTGGCAGCCTGGATGAATATACGGACACTGTCACATCCTATATCAGTTTCTGTGAAGAGGTTTGTGTACCAACAAAATTATTTCGGCCATTCAACAACAACAAGCCGTGGTTCACTGCTAAACTTAAGCAGCTTCGCCAAGCTAAGGAAGATGCATATCAGAGCGGGGACAGGGCCCTGTATAATCGAGCTAGAAACCAGCTTACTAAAGAAATTAACATTGCAAAGAGGATCTATGCAGCAAAGTTGGAAAAACAGTTTAGCGCGAACGACTCTAAATCAGTCTGGCATGCATTCCAATCGCTGACTAATTACAAGCGACGATCCCCCCAAGCTGAGAACAATAGCACACTTGCCAACGACTTGAATACCTTCTACTGCAGATTTGAAAAGGACAGTTTCACACCACAACCACACCTCTGACTTCTGCGTTAACCATCCATGAATAGGATGTGAGACGCATCTTCAAACAACAGACGATTAAAAAAGCGGCAGGCCCGGACCATGTGTCCCCATCCTGCCTCAAAGTCTGCGCGGACCAGCTCGCTCCAGTCTTCACTCAGATCTTCAACAGATCTTTGGAAATGGGCGAAGTTCCATCCTGTTTCAAACGCTCCACCTTCATTCCAGTCCCCAAGAAACCTGCAATCTCTGGTCTGAATGACTAAAGGCCTGTCGCTTTGAAATCTGTGGTCATGAAGTCCTTTGAACGTCTCGTGCTGGACCACCTCAAGAGTGTCATAGGTCCCCTGCTGGACCCCTGAAGTTCGCCTACCAAGCGAACAGGTCTGCGGATGATGCAGTCAACATGGGACTGCACTTCATCCTAGAACACCTCGACAGTGCAGGGACCTACGCGAGGATCCTGTTCGTGGACCTCAGCTCAGCGTTCAACACCATCATCCCTGAACTCCTTTCAACCAAGCTTCTCCAGCTCAGCGTCTCACCTGCCATCTGCCAGTGGATTTACAGCTTTCTGTCGGGCAGGACACAGCAAGTCAGGCTGGGGGAGGCCACCTCATCCACACGCAGCATCAGCACTGTGGCGCCCCAAGGTTGTGTCCTCTCTCCACTGCTCTCTCTCTACACGAACGACTGCACCTCAGCGAACCCGACTGTCAAGCTCCTGAAGTTTGCAGATGACACCACTGTCATCGGCCTCATCAAGGACGGTGACGAGTCTGAATATCGACAGGAAGCGGAGCGGCTGGAGCTGTGGTGCGGCCGACACAATCTGGAGCTGAACACGCTCAAGACTGTAGAGATGATCGTGGACTTCTAGGCATCCTTCGCCACAGCTGCCCCTCACGTTGTCCAGCTGCCTTGTGTCAACCGTCGAGACCTTCAAGTTCCTGGGAATTACAATCTCTCAGGACCTGAAGTGGGCGACCAACATCAACTCCGTCCTCAAAAAGGCCCAGCAGAGGATGTACTTCCTGCGGCTTCTGAGAAAGCACGGCCTGCCACCGGAGGTGCTGAGACAGTTCTACACAGCGGTCATCGAATCAGTCCTGTGTTCTTCCATCACAGTCTGGTTTGGTGCTGCTACAAAAAAGGACAAACTCCGACTGCAACGGACAATCAAAACTGCTGAAAGGATTGTCGGTACCCCCCTACCCACCCTTGACGACTTGCACGCTGCCAGAACTAAGACAAGGGCGTGCAAAATCCTCTCGGACCGTCTGCACCCCAGTCACCAGCTCTTCCAGCTCCTTCCCCCAGGTAGGCGCTACCGATCAACGCAAACTAGAACTAGCAGACATTCCAACAGCTTCTTCCCTCTTGCGATCAACTTCTTAAACACCTAACCTATAATTCCATGACAACAAGCTGGAAATTTTTTGACTTGAGTTCATTGTCACATTTATGTGGGCCAATTATGTATTACTCGTGTACTCACTGTAGTTGTCTCGCCATGCTGCACTATTTGCATATACTGGCCACTCATGCCAGAGTAGCATCTGCTCCATTTGCACACTGATTGAGGAGTATCTGTAACATTTGCACAACCATCATTGTCCCAGATGATCGCACTACTCGTCACTTTAAAACGCATACACTCCTTGAAGTCTCAGCACCCTTTGCACAATGGTCATTGCACCAGACTATTGCATATTAGTCATTCGAACTGCTCTAAGTGCTAGAGGACTCTGCATCTTTTTGCACAATTGTTTTTTGTCAATGTCTTTATTTTTTCCAAAGTGTTCTGTAAATTGACTGTCTGTTGTACTAGAGCGGCTCCAACTACCGGAGACAAATTCCTTGTGTGTTTTGGACATACTTGGCAAATAAAGATGATTCTGATTCTGATTCTGATGAATGGTCTTCTATTAGATGGGAGGAAGTAAATACAGTCATTAATGTATCCACTTTTTCTGACATTTTTGTTCGTTGGTGTGCCGTGAGATTTTTCAATTGTAAGATATGTTCCTTGACTCCATTAAGGTTGGAAATCACTGCTCTAGTCAGATCGTGTATTCTAATCAATCAGGTCAAACCAACATTACCATCCATCCATCCATCCATTTTGTACCGCTACCGTCGCGGGGGCAGTAGCTTTAGCAGGGACGCCCAGACTTCCCTCTCCCCAGCCACTTCATCCAGCTCTTCCGGAGGGATCCCGAGGCGTTCCCAGGCCAGCCGAAGGACGTAGTCTCTCCAGCGTGTCCTGGGTCGTCCCCGGGGTCTCCTCCCGGTGGGACGTGCCCGGAACACCTCACCAGGGAGGCGTCCGGGAGGCATCCGAATCAGATGCCCCAGCCACCTCATCTGTCTCATCTCAATGCGGAGGAACAGCGGCTCTACTCTGAGATCCTCCCGGATGACCGAGCTTCTCACCCTATCTCTAAGGGAGAGCCTGCGGAGGAAACTCATTTCGGCTGCTTGTATCCGGGATCTTGTTCTTTCGGTCACGACCCACAGCTCGTAACCATAGGTGAGGGTAGGAACGTAGATCGACCGGTAAATCGAGAGCTTCACCTTTCGGCTTAGCTCCTTGTTTACCACAACGGATCGATACAAAGTCCACATCACTGCAGACGCTGCACCGATCCGCCTGTCGATCTCCCGTTCCATTCTTCCCTCACTCGTGAACAAGACTCCAAGATACTTGAACTCCTCCACTTGGGGCAGGATCTCATCCCCGACCTGGAGAGGGAACGCCACCCTTTTCCGACTGAGGACCATGGTCTCAGATTTGGAGGTGCTGATTCTCATCCCAGCCGCTTCACACTCGGCTGCAAACTGCTCCAGTGAGAGTTGGAGGTCACGGCTTGATGAAGCCAACAGAACCACATCATCTGCAAAAAGCAGAGATGCAATATTGAGGCCACCAAACCGGACCCCCTCTACGCCTCGGCTGCGCCAAGAATTTCTGTCCATAAAGGTTATGAACAGAATCAGTGTCAAAGGGCAGCCTTGGCGGAGTCCAACCCTCACCAGAGTCGGACTTACTGCCGGATATACGGACCACACTCTGACTCCGGTCGTACAGGGACCGAACAGCCCGTATCAGGGGGTTTGGTACCCCATACTCCCGAAGCAACCCCCAACAGGACCCCCCGAGGGACACGGTCGAACGCCTCCTCCAAGTGCACAAAACACATGTAGACTGGTTGGGCGAACTCCTATTCACCCTCGAAGACCCTGCCAAGGTTGTAGAGCTGGTCCACTGTTCCACGGCCAGGACGAAAACCACACTCTTCCTCCTGAATCTGAGATTCAACTTCCCGACGGACCCTCCTCTCCAGCACCCCTGAATAGACCTTACCAGGGAGGCTGAGGAGTGTGATCCCCCTGTAGTTGGAACACACCCTCCGGTCCCCCTTCTTAAAAAGGGGGGCCACCACGCCAGTCTGCCAATCCAGAGGCACTATCCCCGAAGTCCACGCGATGTTGCAGAGGCGTGTCAACCAGGACAGCCCTACAACAGCCAGAGCCTTGAGGAACTCCGGGCAAATCTCATCCACCCCTGGGGCCTTGCCACCGAGGAGCTTTTTAACCACCTCGGTGATCTCAACCCCAGAGATAGGAGAGCCCGCCTCAGAGAACTCAGACTCTACTCCTTCATGGGAAGGCGTGTCGGTGGAATTGAGGAGGATTTCGAAGTATTCTCCCCACCGACTCACAACGTCCCGAGTCGAGGTCAGCAGCGCCCCATCCCCACTATACACAGTGTTGATGGTGCACTGCTTCCCCGTCCTGAGACACCGTATTGTGGACCAGAATTTCCTCGAAGCTGTCCAGAAGTCTTTCTCCATGGCCTCACCGAACTCCCCCCATGCCCGAGTTTTTGCTTCAGCGACCACCAAAGCTGCAGTCCGCTTGGCCAGCCGGTACCCACCAGCTGCCTCAGGAGTCCGACAGGCCAAAAAGACTTGTTAGGACTCCTTCTTCAGCTTGACGGCATCCCTCACCGTTGGTGTCCACCAATGGGTTCAGGTATTGCCGCCACGACAGGCACAAACCACCTTACGGCCACAGCTGCGGTCGGCCGCCTTAGCAATGGAGGTGCGGAACATGGTCCACTCGGACTCGATGTTCCCCGCCGCCCCCGGAACATGAGCTAAGTTCTGTCAGAGGTAGGAGTTGAAAGTCCTTCTGACAGAGGATTCCGCCAGACGCTCCCAGCAGACCCTCACAATACGTTTGGGCCTGCCACGTCGGACCGGCATCTTCCCCCACCATCGGAGCCAACTCACCACCAGGTGGTGATCATTTGACAGCCCCTCTCTTTAGCCGAGTGTCCAAGACATGCGGCCGCAAGTCAGATGACACGACCATAAAGTCGATCATCGAAATGCGACCTAGGGTGTCCTGGTGCCAAATGCACGTGTTGACACCCTTATGCTTGAACATGGTGTTCGTTGTGGACAATCTGTAAAGAGCACAGAAGTCCAATAACAGAACACCGCTCGGGTTCTGATCGGGGGGGCCTCCCAATCACGCCCTTCCAGGTCTCACTGTCATTGCCCGCGTGAGCATTGAAGTCCCCCAGCAGAACGATGGAGTCCCCAGCGGGACCGCTCTCCAGCACCCCCTCCAAGGAGTCCAAAAAGGGTGGGTACTCTGAACTGCTGTTTGCTGCATAGGCACAAACAACAGTCAGGACCCGTCCCCCAACCCGAAAACGGACGGAGGCTACCCTCTCGTCCACCGGGGTGAACCCCAATGTACAGGCGCCGAGCCAGGGAGCAATAAGTATACCCACACCTGCTCGGTGCCTCTCACCGTGGGCAACTCCAGAGTGGAAGAGAGTCCAACCCCTCTCAAGAGGACTGGTACCAGAGCCCAAGCTGTGCGTGGAGGCGAGTCCGACTATATCTAGTCGGAACTTCTCGACCTCACACACCAGCTCGGGCTCCTTCCCTGCCAGAGAGGTGACATTCCACGTCCCTAGAGCCAGCTTCTGTAGCCGGGGATCGGATCGCCAAGATCCCCGCCTTCAGCCACCGCCCAGCTCACACTGCACCCGACCCCTATGGCCCCTCCCACAGGTGGTGAGCCCATGGGAAGGGGGACCCACGTTACCCTTTCGGGCTGTGCCCAGCCGGGCCCCATGGGTGCAGGCCTGGCCACCAGGCGCTCGCCTTCGAGCCCCACTTCCAGCCCTGGCTCCAGAGGGGGGCCCCGGTGACCCGCATCCGGGCAAGGGAAACCTGAATCCATTAATTGTATTTGTCATAGAGGTTTTTACTTTATTACTTTACTTTATTTTTAATTAAATTACTTCACCCACACCAAAACCTTCGAGCATGATTCGACAGAACGGCGGGATGTTTACGTACAACCATTCGTGCTACTACTAGCTTGCTAGGCTATGTAATATTTTGTTGCCTGCTTGCGATCCGTATCGTATTAAACGTACGTGAACATACCTCAAGCAAGCCTTAAACGAACGTCCGCTCCTATCCTGAGCACCGGTGACCACCAACACACGTTTCCCTCCATTTTGTCCCTATAATACAATCGGCGCGCTCCACTCTTGTTGTCGTCACCACGGTAACGAGTGTATCCGGTCACATTTGAATTGACAAGATAAAGCCCAATGATCGTAAAAAACGACCCGACTGGTTAGAGCGTCAGCCTCACAGTTCTGAGGACCCGGGTTCAATCCCCGACCCTGCCTGTGTGGAGTTTGCATGTTCCCCCCGTGCCTGCGTGGGTTTTCTCCGGGCACTCCAGTTTCCTCCCACATCCCCAAAACATGCATGGAAGGTTAACTGGCAACTCTAAATTGCCCGTAGGTGTGAATGTGAGTGCGAATGGTTGTTTGTTTGTATGTGCCCTGCGATTGGCTGGCAACCAGTTCAGGCTGTACCGCGCCTCCTGCATGATGATAGCTGGGATAGGCTCCAGCACGCCCGTGACCCTAGTGAGGAGAAGCATCTCAGAAAATGGATGGATGGATGGATGGATCGTAAAAAACGGGATGTGGTGATATCGGAATACAAGATTTTATTGCAGTACTCTGACAGTGCAATAGGTGAAAGAGCAAATTTGTCTTGTAGTTTGACTCGGGCATTACGTGTTGTCTGTCTCAGACGTGTTGTCTGTTCCACACCGCCATGTTTTTTGTTTTTTTTAATAAATTCATTGGCCGTCAGATATTTCCAATACAACGTCAAAAGATACGCGACAAAGCTAAAAATAAACTAGCTTTTGGATTCAAATATATTGTGCACGCGGCAACACGGAGTAAGTGTCTTTTGTGGAGCCGATTAATGACGTCATTGATCAGATCGGCGAATTATGACATTAAAGCTGATCAGCATAAAATGCTAAATATCAGCCCGATAAAATCGATGCAAAGTCTAATCATAACAATATTAATCATAACAAGAGTTATGTTCTTAATACACAAAGGCAATACATGTCAGAAAATGCCATAAATCACACACACACACACGTGCATGCACACACACACGCACACACACACACACGCGTGCATGCACACATGCATGCACACACACACGCACACACACACACGTGCATGGACACACACACGCACACACACACACACACACACACACACACACACGCATACCCTGTTGGAGGGTTTACGCTTTCTCATATCAGAGTAATCCCGCTCATTTGTTCACCTATCAAATAATATGTAGGAATCCCCTAATTGCTAAAAAAGTATAAATCTCAAAGTCAAATCACAGAGACTTCATCCTTTTCTGATGGTGAGCGACAAAAATCAATGATGCTTGCAGTACATAAGGACTCAAGTGTTTAACAATTTTGTTTCACAAAGCATTTGCAACAAATGCATGGTCTGCGAGGTGTAATATTTCGCCATTTCCCACTGTGCCCACCTGTAGTCGTGCTGTTATATCCTTCCTCCACTGAAAAGATCTGTCAGCTTTGCACATTTTTGTTCACATCTGGTGTGGGGTTAGGAGGGAAGAGACGACTTGCTTATGACTTGTCTGCTGCTTAACAACAATTGTTGGTCGCACAGCGCACGGCACAACAGCAAGGCTCTGACGGAGTCACGAATCATAAACGCATGCTCAGCCTGCAGGTTGTAATCTACACAGAGAAACTCGGCTTGGTGTGTATGGCGCACACGACCGATTCGCTCATGCACGGCGTTGTTGACAAAAGGCTAGCCTAAAAGTCATCTTATTTGTTGAATCGTATTCTGTAGTTATGTTTTGTTAAAATACGTCTCTGTGTATTGGAAAGTATGTAGGAATTATCCTCCATCCATCCATTTTCTGAGCCGCTTATCCTCACAAGGGTCACGGGAGTGGTGGAGCCTATCCCAGCTATCTTCGGGCAGGAGGAAGGGTCCACCCTGAACTGGTTTCCAGCCAATCGGAGGGCACATATAAACAAACAACCATTTGCACTCACATTCACACTTACGGGCAATTTAGTCTTCAATCAACCTACCATGCATGTTTTTGGGATGTGGGAGGAAACCGGAGTGCCCGGAGAAAACCCACGCAGACACGGGGAGCAAACTCCACACAGGTGAGGCCGGGGATTGAACCCCGGTCCACAGAACGGTGAGGCAGATGCTCTAACCAGTGCCACTAGGAATTATCCTTTTTAAACAAAAAAAAAAAAAAAAAAAAAAAAAAAAAAGAGGCTTGGCTCGGTTGGCCTGGAATGGACCAGCCAGCCGAAATTCCCAATTGGCACCCCGCTCCTGGTTACGAGATTGGACTTTTTGAAGAGGCCATTGGTGTTAAGGAAAGGAAGTTGGAAGGACAGATGTTCGTGGACACTAATAGGGGTTATTAGCAATTAACTCAAGCAGGTCGAAGTACTTGCTCCCGGTAAATCGCAGAGCCTTATAACATGCAATGTCTTTTGTTTTACACAAGAGATCTTCAAGACTACCAAACACATGACAATATCCGATGTTTGGCCTTCATTTTTTAACATATATATATATATATATATATATATATATGTAAAAAAAAAAATATATATATATATATATATATATCAGCTCATATTTGTATAAAAACAATTATATACTTGCATTTAAATTTTGTCCAAATACACCAGCCAGAAAGCAAACAAGATTTTAACAAGTTCGGTTTCAAACCATCGTGTCATCAACCCGTAGTCATGGTACTTATCGCAGCATACAAAGGAAATCAGCTAAACTGTTTCCAGGTTTGGTCACGTGACATTCCGCATATGGGGAATTTCCAAAGAATTTCCAAAAGAAAGGAACACGGTGGCATACAAGAGCGGAGGCAGGTGCACAGAGGGGGACTATATTGAGTGTAGACAACGCAACGACTGGGCACTAAATTCATTTTATCAATAAATTTGAGCTTTGTTTTATAGACGTACAGTATTTGCAGTATTATTTGTCATTCAAGTATGTCGCTGCGGACGGACAAGGCTGCAAATAGCAAGAAGCTCGTTTCATCACTTATTTGGAATTGGTTCGGATTTGTAGCAAATTCTACTGCAAATTATGTTATAGTATGAAAATATGTTAGACAAACCTTGAAACAGAAGCTGAAAAGAGTTTGCATTGTTTGTTTATTGCAGCGTATCACATTTAGGTGTTGCGTTTTATGCATGTGTGAACAAATTTACTGTTATGGCACATTACATAAATACCCACCACGGTCCCATACAAAGGACCCCAGAGTGGAGAGCCACTGGAAAAAGGGCTATTATCTAAATACCCAGAATACCTATGAAGATCAGTCCTTTCATTTGCAGAATTCATCACGTCACAAGCTCTAATTAGCACCTAATGAAGGCAGCCCCATTCACTTCAAATTTGAGCATTGTGGCCTTTTACTCCTGCCTGACCAAGCATGGAGTGTAGTCTCCATTAGCTGGAGAGCCATTAGTATATAACAGATGACTAATGTATCATTTCAATCAGTACGCCAAAGTAAAATGCCAACTGAACCTAGCCGCACGACGCATAAGTACCTATGGCTGTAAACTATTAAATTGCTCTGACTATTAGCTTCAAAATAACAATGCTTTCAAACATTCTCTAATTATAATAAACTCATAGTGAGGTAGTTTGCGACAATGTTCTGTCATTTTGTGTTAATTTAGACTGTCAGTGTCATGTATTGGCTGGACTCGGGCATAATCAGGATTCAGTTAAAATAAATACATACTTAAATATACTGCCCACCAACACTGGAAAAAACAACAACAACAACAACAAAGCACCAAACACTAAACTAATGCGAGAGAGCACGAGTAAGGTACGTATGTCAAGAAATTATGGATGTAAGACTGAGTCACGACTCGACCGCTTCCCCACACCCCACTTCTCCAATGAAACCGTAAACATGACAACAATCAATGTGTTATAGTGATTCATAGCAATAAAACAATAAATGTACACTTGTGAGCAAAAAACAAACAAACACCTGGAACCCATAAAACTTTTTTTATTTTTTAGCCATTTCCCATTGTGCCTTTGTTAGCAATCTACATCTGCGAGAAGCTGCTGTGTAATAAAGAATCATAAAAAGTTGAAGAATGAGTCTTCACATCGGTGGGGAAGGCATTGTTGTCACATGAATTAATGAGGTTGACCTTTTTGTTGTTGTTTTCGAGGGGATTTTTCTACAGCTACTGTGAAGTAAATCATCGTAGGAAATAGAAACATTTTGTCTCCAAGTCAGTTCTGATTAAAGTTTTACAAATCATCATTGTTAATGTTTGCAGAAGTTTTTAAATCAGTGAGAACCATTTTAACTTTTAAAACTATATATATATATATATATATATATATATAAAATAGACTGCATATGAATTTTCTTCCATATTTATATTTTTTAAAAATGAAGAGATGCATAAATTAAGAACAATCGCTTGCACAAAAAGCTTCCATCCTTTATAGTATACCTCTAACCAAAATCTACCTGTTATGTGCAATATTCAAACAAAAACAAAAACCCCATGGGTCATGGGTGCATTGATTGAGTAGTCTGTAAAACATTACCACAGGCAGACCATGGAGAAAGTGTACCGGAGACAAATTCCTTTTGGGTTTTAACATACTTGGCCAATAAAGATGATTCTGGTTCCAATTACTAATAGATGTGTGATAAATGTTTTTTTCATGCCTTAGGGTGCCCAACAGTGTGGGATGAGATTCGCTGCTGGTATCGTGCTGAGGTGGGACAGGTGGTCGGTGTATCATGTGCCAATATCTCCCAGCTGTTTAATAACAAAGGTAAATCACTCAACTTGTCTTTTTCATTTCGAAGCAAAGCTATGTAGAATCTATTCAACAATGGAATGACATTCAGCAGAATGCCATTGCACAATTTATCCATCCATCCATCCATTCATTTTCTGTACCGCTTATCCTCACTCGGGTCGCGGGCATGCTAGAGCCTATCCCAGCTAACTGCAGGCAGTAGGGGGGGTACACCCTTAACTGGTTGCCAGCCAATCGCAGCCATTGCACAATTCCACTTTTGAAAATAAACATTATCCTTCCCCTTTTCAGTTAAAGGCAACATATGTGTCATAATAGGGTTAGGGTTAGTTACAAGATGGCGCCTACCAGTGTGGCCGCCTCGGTAACGCGCTCTCTAGTATTGTCTTTGTTTTTGTGTTTTTTGTCCGTCTTTGGAGACCTTACACGACTCACTTACACAAGGGGAGACCTGCTAACCATCAAGGAGGCTACTCCGGACTTTCTGTCACCAACTTTCGAAAATCCGCTCAGTTTTTTCCCCGAGTTACTCACCGGAGCGGCGTCCGCGGTTTTCGGCGCATGGATGCGGAAGCGGCGCCACAGAGGAAAACGAGCCGGCATTCAGGTGAAAATCCGCAAGAGAGGACACAGATTGGCGTTCCCGTCGATCCACCTCGCGAATGTACGCTCCCTACCCAACAAAATGGACGAGCTTCATCTTCTGTTAAAGACCAGTAAAGACTTCGGACGTTCCGCGGCCATGTGCTTCACGGAGACCTGGCTTTGCGACGCTGTACCCGATGGCGCCGTCACGCTTCCCGGCTTCAACATTAATCGAGCGGACCGCGACATGGAATCATCGGGAAAAACGAAGGGCGGCGGGATATGCCTCCATATAAACGAAAAATGGTGTACGGACGTCACGGTGCTCAGCACACACTGCAGCCCGCATTTGGAGTCGCTGTTTCTGAACTGTAAACCATTTTACTCGCCACGTGAGTTTGCATCGTTTATACTGGCTGGAGTCTATATCACACCGCAAGCTAAGACGAGCGCCGCATTGCTAACGCTCGCTGAACAAGTCAACGAAATTGAAAAAAAAACACCCTGACTCACCCCTCATTATTCTCGGGGACTTTAACAAAGCTAAACTCAACCACGAACTCCCTAAATACAAGCAGCACATCGACTGTCCTACCAGGGAAAATAATACTTTAGACCACTGCTACACTACGGTAAAAAACGCATACCGTGCTATACCTCGTGCAGCCCTGGGCTCGTCTGATCTCTGCTTAATTCACTTAATACCGACATACAAGCAAGAACTTAAATGTGCGAAGCCTACAGTGAAAACAGTCAAAAAGTGGACCAATGAAGCAAAGATGGAACTTCAAAGCTGTTTAGGCTGCACAGACTGGAGTGTCTTTGAAAATTCAGCTGGCAGCCTGGATGAATATACGGACACTGTCACATCCTATATCAGTTTCTGTGAAGAGGTTTGTGTACCAACAAAATAATTTCGGACATTCAACAACAACAAGCCGTGGTTCACTGCTAAACTTAAGCAGCTTCGCCAAGCTAAGGAAGATGCATATCAGAGCGGGGACAGGGCCCTGTATAATCGAGCTAGAAACCAGCTTACTAAAGAAATTAACATTGCAAAGAGGATCTATGCAGCAAAGTTGGAAAAACAGTTTAGCGCGAACGACTCGAAATCAGTCTGGCGTGCATTCCAATCGCTGACTAATTACAAGCGACGATCCCCCCAAGCTGAGAACAATAGCACACTAGCCAACGACTTGAATACCTTCTATTGCAGATTTGAAAAGGACAGTTTCACTCCACACACCCACCCGGCCGCACCCGCGACCACAACCACACCTCTGACTTCCGCGTTAACCATCCATGAACAGGATGTGAGACGCATCTTCAAACAACAGAAGATTAACAAAGCAACAGGACCGGACCATGTGTCCCCATCCTGCCTCAAAGTCTGCGCGGACCAGCTCGCTCCAGTCTTCACTCAGATCTTTAACAGATCTTTGGAAATGTGCGAAGTTCCATCCTGCTTCAAACGCTCCACCATCATTCCAGTCCCCAAGAAACCTGCAATCTCTAGTCTGAATGACTACAGGCCTGTCGCTTTGACATCTGTGGTCATGAAGTCCTTTGAACGTCTCGTGCTGGACCACCTCAAGAGTGTCACAGGTCCCCTGCTGGACCCCCTGCAGTTTGCCTACCAAGCGAACAGGTCTGCGGATGATGCAGTCAACATGGGACTGCACTTCATCCTAGAACACCTCGACAGTGCAAGGACCTACGCGAGGATCCTGTTCGTGGACTTCAGCTCAGCGTTCAACACCATCATCCCTGAACTCCTTTCAACCAAGCTTCTCCAGCTCAGCGTCTCACCTGCCATCTGCCAGTGGATTTACAGCTTTCTGACGGGCAGGACACAGCAGGTCAGGCTGGGGGAGGCCACCTCATCCACACGCAGCATCAGCACTGGGGCGCCCCAAGGTTGTGTCCTCTCTCCGCTGCTCTTCTCTCTCTACACGAACGACTGCACCTCAGCGAACCCGACTGTCAAGCTCCTGAAGTTTGCAGATGACACCACTGTCATCGGCCTCATCAAGGACGGTGACGAGTCTGCATATCGACAGGAAGCGGAGCGGCTGGAGCTGTGGTGCGGGCGACACAACCTGGAGCTGAACACGCTCAAGACGGTAGAGATGATCGTGGACTTCAGGAGGCATCCTTCGCCACAGCTGCCCCTCACGTTGTCCAGCTGCCTTGTGTCAACCGTCGAGACCTTCAAGTTCCTGGGAATTACAATCTCTCAGGACCTGAAGTGGGCGAACAACATCAACTCCGTCTTCAAAAAGGCCCAGCAGAGGATGTACTTCCTGTGGCTTCTGAGAAAGCACGGCCTGCCACCGGAGCTGCTGAGACAGTTCTACACAGCGGTCATCGAATCGGTCCTGTGTTCTTCCATCACAGTCTGGTTTGGTGCTGCTACAAAAAAGGACAAACTCCGACTGCAACGGACAATCAAAACTGCTGAAAGGATTGTCGGTACCCCCCTACCCACCATTGAGGACTTGCACGCTGCCAGAACTAAGACAAGGGCGTGCAAAATCCTCTCGGACCGTCTGCACCCCGGTCACCAGCTCTTCCAGCTCCTTCCCTCAGGTAGGCGCTACCGATCAACGCAAACTAGAACTAGTAGACATTCCAACAGCTTCTTCCCTCTTGCGATCAACTTCTTAAACACCTAACCTATAATTCCATTACAACAAGCTGGCAATTTTTTGACTTGAGTTCGTTGTCACATTTCTGTGGGGCCAATTATGTATTACTTGTGCACTCACTGTAGTTGTCTCGCCATGCTGCACTATTTGCATATACTGGCCACTCATGCCAGAGTAGCATCTGCTCCATTTGCACACTGATTGAGGAGTATCTGTAACATTTGCACAACCGACATTGTCCCAGATGATCGCACTACTCGTCACTTTAAACCGCATACACTCCTTGAAGTCTCAGCGCCCTTTGCACAATGGTCATTGCACCGGACTATTGCAATATTAGTCGTTCGAACTGCTCTAAGTGCTAGAGGACTCTGCATCTTTTTGCACAATTGTTTTTTGTCAATGTCTTTATGTTCCCAAAGTGTTCTGTAAATTGACTGTTTGTTGTACTAGAGCGGCTCCAACTACCGGAGACAAATTCCTTGTGTGTTTTGGACATACTTGGCAAATAAAGATGATTCTGATTCTGATTCTGATGCATCAGATGTTGAATTGTGGTTATCCCGCATGAATTTGCATGCATGTTATTATTGCATTTGGATCATATGTAATTTACTGTATATTGTGACTATTCTTATTGATTATATTTTGTAAGTTATAATATGATGGGGGGGGGGGGGGGGGAATCCCTTTCAGAAATATAAACTATTGGAGAAATACTGCTATCGTAGATTACCTCATCCGAAAAGTATGAGGAAGGCTAGATGAAGCAGCATAGTTCATTCCATGTTTCAGTTTATATCTCAACAAAGGGATCACATGGATACTAGTGCCATGTGTCTCTATGAGCAAACATGCAAATATTCTGACTGTATACATGGTTTTCAAATTGTCTTGTCTTCGTGTAGTCTCACACAGTCGGGCAGGTGCAGTCATAGCTCCAGTGTTATCTCACAACGTGTTTTCAGTATAATTATTTTGCACAAATGCTAAGATGCAACAATGCAATGGGCATGCACTGTACATGCTGTTTTCCACAAGTGTATAGCCTGACATACAGGCCTGAGTGTCAAGTGTTTCATGGATTCAGATAGTAATCGATTAGGGCTGAGGGAACTGTAAGCAAGTGTCTGAACTTAGTGGCGTGTGGAGGAAATTACATGTTAGGGGATAATAAAAATACGTTGTTTAATCGATTAATCATTAGCTTTTGCTATAAATGTAGTTGGACCTGATAGCATTAAATGATATGGAATGACGGTCTTCTTCCAAAAGACAAGACAATAGAAGACTAGATTCAAACCCTTCCATCCTATCAGATAGCACTGTGGGATTCTTATCTATGAAGAGCCAGGAGCAACAGGCTTGTTTAGTGTTGCATGTGGGATGCTTGGTGAGCAGATAGTGTTCTTGACAGAATTCAGCAAAAATCAGAAGTGTGAACTTTGCAAGGAACATCAGGTTGCTGTTGATGACCTCATAACTCAATGTTAGTGGGTTCCTGGACCTTAGTGGATTTCCGCCTCCACGCCAGAAAAAAAGTCAAGTGCTGTATAGTTGTTTCTGTGTTGTTAGATTCAGTTAATGTAAACGTTAGGTCGATTGCGGAAAAAAATAATGAATTGGAAAATCAAAGAGTTCATTGTAGTAGCCTGCAGCATAAGTAAGGAATTGGCAGAGCTTGTTAAGTGAGCCAGTGTTGAGAACTAACAACCTCTCTGGAGCCTCAACCTTTGCCCCACCACACATCCAGCTAGAGGGTCTACACGTCACCTCACTTTATCCTTTGTCAAATGTACTGTAGCTACAGTACAACCTCCCACGACTCAAATTCCTTGGCTGAGCTGTGGATTTAGACATGAGGGCATATTTTCATCATGACACTCTATGCTGTTATCAACTGTTATCTCTCTCTATCTCTATCTCTCTCGCTCTCTCTCTCTCGCTCTCTGTCTGTCTGTCTTTCAGAATCAGAATCAGAATCATCAGAATAAGAATCATCTTTATTTGCCAAGTATGTCCAAAACACACAAGGAATTTGTCTCCGGTAGTTGGAGCCGCTCTAGTACAACAGACAGTCAATTTACAGAACACTTTGGAGACATAAAGACATTGACAAAAAACAATTGTGCAAAAAGATGCAGAGTCCTCTAGCACTTAGAGCAGTTCGAATGACTAATATTGCAATAGTCCGGTGCAATGACCATTGTGCAAAGGGCGCCGTGACTTCAAGGAGTGTATGCGGTTTAAAGTGACGAGTAGTGCGATAATCTGGGACAATGTTGGTTGTGCAAATGTTACAGATACTCCTCAATCGGTGTGCAAATGGAGCAGATGCTACTCTGGCATGAGTGGCCAGTATATGCAAATAGTGCAGCATGGCGAGACAACTACAGTGAGTGCACGAGTAATACATAATTGGCCCCACAGAAATGTGACAACGAACTCAAGTCAAAAAATCTCTCTCACTCTCTTCCCCCCAAACTCACATACAAACTGGGAACCTTCTGAACTCCTCTTTGAACTAAGTGAGTTAGCTCCATTATTGTAACCCCAGGCCATCGTGAACGATCATGGCTATGATTGACTTGAATTCTGTCATGTTTGAGGGTTTTGTCGGTGTGGTGCACAGGCAGAAAGGTAGGTGGACCAGGGAAGCAGGCCAGGCAGTTGCAGAATCTCAAAAAGGTATTTGTTAACAAAAACAGCAAACAAAGGTACGTAGTAACACACCAAAAGAATAAATAAGAGTTCTGTTTAGTGATGCCCTGTTCCTATTACTGTGTGACAAGGTCATTTTGAGTTTGCCAGTGCCACTTGCTTGCTCTATTAAATAGCATCTACCTTGTGGTCATGGTGAGTTCCAATCGTGAAATCGCCAATAACCTCATGTGCTGCATCAAGGAAATAATAAAGAGATCAAATTCTTAACTTAAAGAAAGCAATCATGCTGTGTGTGTGTGTGTGTGTGTGTGTGTGTGTGTGTGTGTGTGTGTGTGTGTGTGTGGTGGTTCTGGCCTAGGGCCGCTGTTCTAGGTGGGACTACAACTCCAAATGACTGAAATCAACTGCATAAATGTAATTTTAAACTAAAAATATAAACAAAATGCAGATCCTGACATTACTCCCTACCCCACTTAAATGACAGATAATAGGTCTTCAAAATAGGGAGGGCGGAAGGGAGACAGCAGGCTGGCATTAGAGTGAGAGTTGAGGTCATTCTGGAGGTCAACAAGAATAACTGGAAGGGTCCCATAGGGGTCAGTCTGGTGGATGTCTGGGACATGGCCCCTATGGAGTCGCAGGGGCCAGACGTGAGTTTTGACCGACCATCTGAAATGAATGATGGATGCAGATTTCCAATTCTTAAGACTGGACTTTCAACGCCGAAGCAGGATCCGATGGCAGATCCAGTATGTCGGCCATTGGAAAAAGTGGTTTTCTTACAATGTGTGTTGCCGGAGAAGCGTCTGATGGCAGCCGTAGGACATGCGCCACCAGAGAAGGTATGGATTGTGGCCGTAGTATGTGCGGTGTCAGAGAACTGAGAGAGGGCAGCCTCATGACTTCATGCTGCCATGGAGCTGAAACGGGAGCCTCGAGCTGCCATGGAGTCAGTGTCAGGGCCTTGAGCTGCCGCAGAGATGATCAGCCTGCTCCCATAGAGGTTGAGGGACACTCGAAACAAGGTGGAGCAGATGGTGCAGACCCTCGATAAGAAGAGCTTAGAGAGATGGGTAGACCATGGGAGGTGAAATGACTGGTACGGAACATGGTGAAGAAATGGGTCTGGAACAATGTCACTAAGATAGCAGTACAAAACAAGGTGGCAAAACAAACGCGGAACAAGGTGACACAGATACAGGCGTGGAAGGAAGGGATGACAAAACTGGTGCAGAATGAGGAGAGGAAGACACGCCTGTTGAACGAGATGCGGTGAAACTGGGTGAACAGAACGGCGATGGCCTTAACTTGGGCTCCATCATTGGCCAACAAGGGGAGGTCCCATATAAATGGCCAAACATACCCAAAAGTCAGAGGAAAAAGACACAGGCATTCACAGATCGGAAAATGGCAAACGTGACAAAATATGACGAGGACCTGAAACACTACGAGGGGAAAAAACTGGAGAAATCAAAATCAACAGTCGGAGTCAGAATCTTCGAGGCCATAATCTTAAAAATCAAAAGCTATAAAAATGGAAAGATAAAATGGAAAGGCCTACAGAAAAAACTATCACGTTACACTAAAAACACGCAGGACACTGGTGCGACGCAAAGCAAAGCAAATGTATTTATATAGCGCATTTCATACACAAGGTAACTCAATGTGCTTTACATGATTAAAAGCATTTAAAAACAAAGAAAAAAACAGCTTATAAACCTTTTAAATATAACATAACATAAGAGGGAAAAAAGTACAATTAAAACAGCTCAGTGCAAGAAATATCATTTAAAAGTGGAAATGCTCTAAAAAGCATGAGAAAAAAGAAGAGTTTTTAACCTGGACTTAAAAACATTCCCACTTGCGGCTGACGTCACTTCTGTTGGCAACTTATTCCATCTGTGTGCAGCATAATAGCTAAATGCTGCTTCACCATGTTTATTTTGGACTCTGTGCTCCACGATGTGACCTGAGTCTGTGGATCTCAGAGCCCTGCTGGGTTTATATTCCGCTCACTAGTGTCATGGGTGTCTATCCCAGTCTATCCCAGCTTATTTTTGGGCAAGAGGTGGGTACACCCTGAAAAAAATAACAAATAATCATTCACACTCATATTCACACCGACAGACAGTTTTGTGTTTTCAAGTAACCTACCATGCATGTTTTTGGAATGTGGGAGGAAGCCACAGTACCTGTAAAAAAAAAAAAAACAGGCTCAGAAAGAACATGCAAACTCCACACAGGAAGGCAGGAACTCGGACTCCCCTGAACTGTGAGGCGGATGTTCTAACCAGTCGGCCACTGTCTCACCGTGTAGCCAACCCATCAAACAATATTGAAATGACACTAGACGCATTTCCTTTTTACAACATTTCTGGTTTTGCAAATATAATGTTTTATTTTGCATGAAAAAACTAATATCTAGCTGTATCATAAATGAAACTATTTTGATCCTACTAAAGGACAACCGGCGGCACGGTGGCCGACTGGTTAGCACATCTGCCTCACAGAGGTCCTTCTAAGGACCCGGGTTCAAATCTGGCCTCGCCTGTGTAGAGTTTGCATGTTCTCCCCGTGAATGCATGGGTTTTCTCCGGGTGCTCCGGTTTCCTCCCCATCCCAAAAACATGCATGGTAGGTGACTTGAAGACCCCAAATTGCTCGTGGGTGTGAATAAGAGTGTGAATGGTTGTTTGTTTATATATGCCCTGCGATTGGCTGGCGACCACTTCAGGGTGTACCCCCCTCTCGCCCAGAGTCAGCTGGGATAGGCTCCAGCACGCCCATGACCCTCGTGAGGATAAGCGGTACGGAAAATGAATGAATGAATGAATGAATGAATAAAGGACAACCATGCATGGACATGAATCAATGTATTCCCAAAAACACAGAAATGCAAAGTGCTTTTAAACACAACTAGACTCTTGAAGCAGTTCACATTAAAAAAAAATAAAAAAACACCAATAACCAAAGAATTTAATAAACAGGCTCAAACATGCCAGGTCTACATTTCAGTAGAAATTGAAGAAAGACTGAAAAATAATTTGATGTAAAGCACTACAGGCATCTCAAGCCAAAATGTCAAGTAACACTCACTTTTAAGTAAATCAGAACTGGTCAAGTAAAAAAGCGATATGTTCTTTAACTTTGAGTAACATCTCTGCAACTGCATTGCCATGTTCCTTTATGTCGGAAACATCACTAAATGTTCATTTACATTGCCTCAAAATCCCCGCTATCTGGATGGGCTCAATTCGGTTGTCTTGCGAGGCCTGGCCTCCTAGTTCCTGCTTTCTGTTCTAGTCATGGAGCATAGGGACACAGCGGTATTGAGCCGGCTTCCGGAATAATAGGAAAGTACTCGTTACTACTCCGTCCATTCCTTCCTAAAAACTGTTTTCTGCACTTTGAAACAAGCTGCGTCTTCCTGCAAAATTTGTTCCGGTAAATAAACAGTTTGATTGACTCATTATTGTCACGTGATCACAACAGGATTTACCATAATACAGCGTATAGCTCGCACACAGTTCGTGACAGCGGCCAGTGTGACGGTGCACATTATATTTATTTAATAGCAATTGACCGTGGGTCCGCATGAGACCTTGACTCGGTCCGGACCCGAACCGCAGTCCGCCATTTGAAGATGTCTGCTATACAGCCTCGCATTTTAACGCTGCAGCGTGTCCATGGATCAATCGGTCAATGTGTGGGTGTGACTCTTAGCGTCTCCTTGTTGATCTCTACAAGAGTCATTGCCATAGTTGTAGTGTGATGTGACAGAAAGTTTAAATATTCTTCGGATACTATTTCTAACCCTGTGCTGTCCTAACTTGGAGCATAAATAGTAGATTGTTTTTTCTACACCAACACAGGTTAGTGAGTCCTATCTAAGCCTCAGTGCATGAACTGATAAACCCTGTTCAGATGAAAGGCGAAATGTCTTCCAAGACAACCAGAACAGTCCAGTTACAATCAATTCATTGCTTGAGAATGAAATGACATGAATGAATGAGAATATTCGCAGGCATGCTCGCAATGGAAAAACGCTACTCACAGAAAGCACAAGAAGCACTAGCTGTCATGTGGGTCTGTGAATAATACCACCGAATTATATGGACACTAGTAACCCGCCTCTCGCCCGAAGATAACTGGGATTGGCTCCAGCACGCCCACGACCCTAGTGAGGATAAACTGAACGGAAGATGGATGGATGGATATATGGACACCACAAGTCCCTTGAAATCATCTGGAACAAATCTAGATTCAAAACCCAGATCCTGGACTGAAAGATGGAAATTTAGGCTTCAGCCATACAACTTCAGTGTGGTGTATGAGAAGAGAAGAGAAAAGGAGTGGTGCGTTCCTCACTGCACTTGACTGCATACACCAGATTGCATTCTGGGTATGTTGTGTCTCTGTTGAGTAATGGTTTTTCCACTTTCACAAAGTTGGCCTCTCTCACTCCTCTTTCAAACAATTTGTCTATTCCCTGTCCAGAATATGCACATTTTTGTCTTCAAAAGACTGCTGTTTCTCTTGGATGTTCCGGTCGACAGCTGAGTCTGGCCGTCCGCGTAGAAGTTGCTTGGTTGGCCCAATGTACGTATCTTTGCATTCCTCACTACACTTGACCACATACACAAGGTTGACATTTTCCAACCAACACAACATTCTGGTGCACTTCAAATCTGATAACACCCTGAAACAAAGACTTCTACCCCCCAAAGACCTTACAACATCTCCCACTTACAATACCGTTCTTTTTGTCTATTCCAAAGAAACGAAAATTTTTTTTCAAAATTGAAACCCCAAACCTTAGAACTGTGAGGCACACATGCTAAGTACTCAGCTTCGAAGTACTCCGGCTTTCTTCCTTATGTTACGTGAATTAAAGACACTAAATTGTCCTGGATCATCCGCCAACATCCCCCGGACTCACGGCTGTGGTGTCCTCGAGCAAGACACTGATACCCCAAAATGCTCCCCGGGCGCTTCAGCTGCCCCCTGCTCCAGTGTGTTCCACTAACATGTGTATGTGTTCACTGTGATGGGTTAAATGCAGAGAACAAATTTCGTGAAGATGCATGCATGTTCATGACAATAAAAGATGATTCTTCTTCTTCTTCTTCAGAGGTGTGAATGTTAGTATGAATGGTTATTTTTCTATACATGTACAGTATGTACCCTGTGATTGGTTGACAATCAGTTAAAGTTTCACCTTACCTCTCACCCAAAGTCAGTTGGGATAACCTCCGGCTCACCAATGACACTCACTCATGAGGACAAATACTGTAGAAAATGGATGAATGGATATTGTAATGAAAATACATTTGAGATTAAACTAAGATTTCTTCTTTTCCTTTCGGCTTGTCCCGTTAGGGGTTGCCACAGCGTGTCATGCTTTTCAGTGCAAGCCTATCTCCTGCAACCTCCTCTCGAACACCAACTGCCCTCATGTCTTCCCTCATTACATCTATCAACCTTCTCTTTGGTCTTCCTCTAGCTCTCTTTACCTGGACGCTCCATCCTCATTAACCCTTCTACTGATATACTCACTATCTCTCCTCTGGACGTGTCCAAATCATCGAAGTCTGCGCTCTCTAACTTTGTCTTCAAAACATCTAACCTTGGCCATCCCTCTGATGACCTTATTTCTAATCCTATCCAACCTGGTCCTTAAAATCTTCATTTCCGCCACCTCCAGCTCTGCTTCCTGTTGTCTCTTCAGTGACACTGTCCCTAATCCGTACATCATGGCTGGCCTCACCACTATTTTATAAACTTTGCCCTTCATCCTAGCAGCGACTATTCTGTTCCATAACACACCTGACACCTTCCTCCACGTGTTCCAGCCTGCTTGCACCTGTTTATTCACTTCCTTACTATACTCGCCATTGCTCTGGACTGTTCACCCTAAGTATTTAAAGTCTTTCACCCCCTATCTCTTTTCCCTGTCGCCTCAGTCTTCCCCCTCCACCCCTCTCATTCATGCACGTATATTATGTCTTACTTTGGCTAATCCTCATTCCTCTCCTTTCCAGTGCATGCCTCCACGTTTCTAACTGTTCCTCCACCTGCTCCCTGCTTTCACTGATGGTCACAATGTCATTTGCGATCATGGTCCATGGGGATTCCAGTCTAACCTCATCTGTCAGCCTATCGATCACCACTGCAAACAGGAAGGGGCTCAGGGCTGATCCCTGATGCAGTCCCACCTCCACCTTAAATTTGTCTGTCACACCTACAGCACACCTCACCGCTGTTCTGCTGCCCTCGTACATGTCCTGTATTGTTCTAACATACTTCTCTGCCACTCCAGACCTCCGCATGCAGTATCACAGTTCCTCTCTGGGTACTCTGTCATAGGGTTTCTCTAGATCTACAAAGACACAATGTAGCTCTTTCTGACCTTCTCTGTACTTCTCCATCAACATCCTCAAGGCAAATAATGCATTTGTGGTACTCTTTCTAGGCATGAAACCATACTGTTGCTCGCAAATACTCACTTCTTCCCTGAGTCTAGCCTCCACTACTCTTTCTGATAACTTCATTGTGTGGCTCTTCAACTTTATTCCTTTATAGTTCCCACAGCTCTGCACATCACCCTTGTTCTTAAAAATGGGCACCAGCACACTTTTCCTCCATTCCTCAGCTGCTTCTCACCTGCTAGAATTCTGTTGAACAACCTGGTCAAAAATTCCACAGCCACCTTTCCTAGATGCTTCCATACCTCCACAGGTATGTCATCAGGACCAACTGCCTTTCCTTTTTTCATCCTCTTTAGTGCCTTTCTAACTTCCCCTTACTAATCATTGGCACTTCATGGTCCACCACACTTCCTTCTTCAATGCTCCCTTCTCTCATTTTCCTCATTCATCAACCCCTCAAATTATTCTTTTCATCTAACCAGCACACTACTGGCACCAGTTTCCATCTCTATCCTTAATCACCCTAACCTGTTGCACATCTCTATCCCTCTGTCTGGCCAACCTGTATAGATCTTTTTCTCATTCTTTACTGTCCAACCTGGCCTAATGTTTGGCCTTTGCCAGCTCTACCTACGCCCTGTGCCGGGTCTCCATGTATTCCTTTGTGCTCTCCTCAGTCCTCTCAGTGTCCCACTTCTTCTTAGCTAAGCTCTAAAATCAGTTTATTTGAAAGGGGACAATGCAGTTTCATAAAACACGTGAAGTACACATGATTAAAAAAGCCAGAATTAGCCAGAAGGCTAGTTTTCATCTGTAGTCCCCTGGCCATGATGTAAAAAAGCAGTAAAATACATCTACAACACAATATAATACAGGATACATAATCAAAGACTTATTATACTATTAAGAGAGAATAAAACCACAAATCATTTGATCATAACATGAAAACATCATAACATACTTGTCTTTTAGTGTTGGCAGCTATAGGTGTTAACAAGCCACATTTTCAGTTTTTTTGTGAAGGCCTTGTATGTTGTAAGCAGTTTAACCTCCTTAGGTACTGAGTTCCACTCACCAGCGCTCCTCACTGACCAGGCTGACTTACTGAAAGTGCTCCTGCGCAGAGGAATGAGACAGTCACCTCTGACAGAGCCTCGAGTGACACGCTCAGAGCTGAGCTGGAGCCAAATCATGCAGTACTTTATAAATCAAATTTAAATCTGCAAATATGTGAAGACTGTCCCAGTTTAAAAGACTGTATTTTTTTTAAATTGCACGTTGATGATAGTGCCTTGGTTTTTTATCCATTACTTTAATTACTTGTTTGTACAAAACTTCCAATGTTTTTTTTGCATTCTGACCAGCCTGGGACCAACTGGTTATGCAACAGTTAAAGTGACTAAGAATCATTGAATGCAAGTAAATTTCTGCGGCTTCAGTTGACATTTCATTTCGAATTGCACGAACATTTGCGAGGTTTAATTTGAGGTTTTTACACAATTTGTCAATATGAGCTTTAAAGGAAAGCTGTGAATCTATTATTAACCCAATATATTTGTATTGGCTGACAATTTGCATTTTTTCTCCATTAAGTATGTCGGGGTCAGGTGATACTCTGTTTGTTTTAGTGAAATACATGCCTACAGTTTTAGAAACGTTTAGCTGTAGACAGCACTCCTGCAACCAAGTTGTGACACAGGACATTGTATGAGTGAGTTTAGCAGCAACAGTATCTTTGGAGCGACCATGAACAAAGAAAACAAAAAAAGAATACATTACGCACTCAGCTTCAAAACAAACAGTGGGCAAATCGTTGATATAAAGACTAAATAAATGGGGGCCTAATATTGATCCCTGAGGGACCCCAGAGGTTAGCCTAAGAGACTCTGATCTGCAGTTGTTAACTGATACAGATTCTGTTCGATCATGCAGATATGATTCAATCCAGCTCACAGCTTTGCAAGAGAAGTTAAATTTTGAGAGCTTGGTAAGAAGAACAGTGAATGCAGCCCTATGGGTGGCACAAGTCAGTGCAAACTGTAGGCCGGTCCCAAGCCCGGATAAATGCAGAGGGTTGCGTCAGGAAGGGCATCCGGCTTAAAACCTTGCCAAACAAATATGAGCGTTCATCCAAAGAATTCCATACCGGATCGGTCGTGGCCCGGGTTAACAACGTCCGCCACCGGCGCCGTCAACCTGCGGGGCGCTGTTGGAAATTAAGCTACTGTGGGTCGAAGTCAAAGAAGAAGAGGAGGTGGAAAGCGGGTTCTTCGGCAGAAAGAGAAGAGGAAAACACAGAGCCTAGAACTGAATGTGGGGACTTTGAATGTTGGGACTATGACAGGAAAATCTCGGGAGTTGGTTGACATGATGATGAGGAGAAAGGTTGATATATTGTGTGTCCAGGAGACCAGGTGGAAAGGCAGTAAGGCTAGAAGTTTAGGGGCAGGGTTTAAATTATTTTACCATGGTGTCGATGGGAAGAGAAATGGAGTCGGGGTTATTTTAAAAGAAGAGTTGGCTAAGAATGTCTTGGAGGTGAAAAGAGTATCAGATCGAGTGATGAGGCTGAAATTTGAAATTGAGGGTGTTATGTGTAATGTGATTAGTGGCTATGCCCCACAGGTAGGATGTGACCTAGAGGTGAAAGAGAAATTCTGGAAGGAGCTAGATGATGTAGTTCTTAGCATCCCAGACAGAGAGAGAGTCGTAATTGGTGCAGATTGTAATGGACATGTTGGTGAAGGTAATAGGGGTGATGAAGAAGTGATGGGTAAATACGGCATCCAGGAAAGGAACTTGGAGGGACAGATGGTGGTAGACTTTGCAACAAGGATGCAAATGGCTGTAGTGAACACTTTTTTCCAGAAGAGGCACGAACATAGGGTGACCTACAAGAGCGGAGGTAGAAGCACACAGGTGGATTACATCTTGTGCAGACGATGTAATCTGAAGGAGGTTACCAACTGTAAGGTAGTGGTAGGGGAGAGTGTGGCTAGACAGCATAGGATGGTGGTGTGTAAGATGACTCTGGTGGTGGGGAGGAAAATTAGGAAGACAAAGGCAGAGAAGAGAACCATGTGGTGGAAGCTGAGACAGGACGAGTGTTGTGCAGCTTTTCGGGAAGAGGTGATACAGGCTCTCGGTGGATGGCAGGAGCTTCCAGAAGATTGGACCACTGCAGCCAAGGTGATCAGAGAAGCAGGCAGGAGAGTACTTGGTGTATCTTCTGGCAGGAAAGGAGAGAAGGAGACTTGGTGGTGGAACCTCACAGTACAGGAAATCATACAAGGAAAGAGGTTAGCTAAGAAGAAGTGGGACACTGAGAGGACCGAGGAGAGGCGAAAGGAATACATTGAGATGCGACACAGGGCAAAGGTAGAGGTGGCAAAGGCAAAACAAGAGGCATATGATGACATGTATGGCAGGTTGGACACTAAAGAAGGAGAAAAGGATCTATACAGGCTGGCCAGACAGAGGGATAGAGATGGGAAGGATGTGCAGCAGGTTAGGGTGATTAAGGATAGAGATGGAAATATGTTGACTGGTGCCAGCAGTGTGCTTGCTAGATGGAAAGAATACTTCGAGGAGTTGATGAATGAGGAAAATGATAGAGAAGGGAGAGTAGAAGAGGTAAGTGTGGTGGACCAGGAAGTGGCAATGATTAGTAAGGGGGAAGTTAGAAAGGCATTAAAGAGGATGAAAAATGGAAAGGCAGTTGGTCCTGATGACATTCCTGTGGAGGTATGGAAGCATCTAGGAGAGGTGGCTGTGAAGTTTTTGACCAGCTTGTTCAATAGAATTCTAGTGCGTGAGAAGATGCCTGAGGAATGGAGGAAAAGTGTACTGGTGCCCATTTTTAAGAACAAAGGTGATGTGCAGAGCTGTGGCAACTATAGAGGAATAAAGTTGATGAGCCACACAATGAAGTTATGGGAAAGAGTAGTGGAGGATAGACTCAGGACAGAAGTGAGTATTTGCGAGCAACAGTATGGTTTCATGCCTAGAAAGAGTACCACAGATGCATTATTTGCCTTGAGGATGTTGATGGAAAAGTACAGAGAAGGTCAGAAGGAGCTACATTGTGTCTTTGTAGATCTAGAGAAAGCCTATGACAGAGTACCCAGAGAAGAACTGTGGTACTGCATGCGGAAGTCTGGAGTGGCAGAGAAGTATGTTAGAATAATACAGGACATGTACGAGGGCAGCAGAACAGCGGTGAGGTGTGCTGTAGGTGTGACAGAAGAATTTAAGGTGGACGTGGGACTGCATCAGGGATCAGCCCTGAGCCCCTTCCTTTTTGCAGTGGTGATGGATAGGCTGACAGATGAGGTTAGACTGGAATCCCCGTGGACCATGATGTTTGCAGATGACATTGTGATCTGCAGTGAAAGCAGGGAGCAGCTGGAGGAACAGTTAGAGAGATGGAGGCATGCACTGGAAAGGAGAGGAATGAAGATTAGCCGAAGTAAAACAGAATATATGTGCATGAATGAGAGGGCTGGTGGGGGAAGAATGAGGCTACAGGGAGAAGCGATAGCAAGGGTGGAGGACTTTAAATACTTGGGGTCAACCGTCCAGAGCAATGGTGAGTGTGGTCAGGAAGTGAAGAAACGGGTCAAAGCAGGTTGGAACGGGTGGAGGAAGGTGTCAGGTGTGTTATGTGACAGAAGAGTCTCTGCTAGGATGAAGGGCAAAGTTTATAAAATAGTAGTGAGGCCAGCCATGATGTACGGATTAGAGACAGTGGCACTGAAGAGACAACAGGAAGCAGAGCTGGAGGTGGCGGAAATGAAGATGTTGAGGTTCGCTCTTGGAGTGACCAGGTTGGATAAAATTAGAAATGAGCTCATCAGAGGGACAGCCAGGGTTCGATGTTTTGGAGACAAAGTTAGAGAGCGCAGACTTCAATGGTTTGGACACGTCCAGAGGAGAAATAGTGAGTATATTGGAAGAAGGATGATGAGGATGGAGCTGCCAGGCAAGAGAGCTCGAGGAAGACCAAAGAGAAGGTTGATGGATGTCGTGAGGGAAGACATGATGGCAGTTGGTGTTCGAGAGGAGGATGCAGGAAATAGGCTTACATGGAAAAGGATGACGCGCTGTGGCGACCCCTAACGGGACAAGCCGAAAGGAAAAGAAGAAGAAGAAGGTAAGAAGAACAGTGATTTATTGTATCAAAGGCCTTCCTAAGGTCCAAGAACACCGCCCCTACAACTCCACGAAAGAAGTCGAGAGAAGCCGAGAGAAGATTTTATTTTCTCAATGAAGAGGCATGTAGCCATTTCAGTGGAATGCTTGGATCTGAAACCAAACTGCATGGCGTGGAGAGAGGGGGAGCTGCTGTTTTAATAATGGACAATCTGCTCTGACACCCATTTTTCTGCAATTTTGGAAATGGCCAGAAGAATGCTTATTGGTCGGTAGTTATTCAGAGAGGTTGAGTCACCGGATTTATAGACAGAGGTAACAATAGCAGATTTTTCAGGCCTTTGGAAAGTGACCAGATGAAATTGAAAGATTAATGATTGAGGCAATAGGAGTAGCAAGAGTTGAACCTAGATCTTTGAGCATGTTCGTGTCCATTCCAAAAACATCCTTTGCCCTAGATGGTTTGAGTGAATGAATTCAATCGATAACTTTGGTCTCAGTAATATTTTTAATAGTAAAGAACTGCGTTGCAGACAATGCATGGTATTCCTTCCTTTGTTTTCCTGCAAATTTAGCAGAGATTTCTGACACAGATTCAATGAAGTAGTTGTTAAAAGCATCAGCCATCACTTGAGTTTCCGTCAAGATGTTTGCATTTAATTTAATTTGCAGTAGTTTTGTTTTGTTATTTTGTGTATCAACCAATAGTTTTTAAATATAATTCCAGGTTATTTTAGAATTTCCGTTCGCACTATTCAAAGCAGTAATGAAAAAGTCAGCTTTAGATTTTCTTATTTCTTTCACTACCCTATTTCTCAGTGAAATAAATTGGTGTCTATTGTATCCTGATTTGACTGACAACTTCAAGGAATGATCGCGTTCTTTCATCAGTTTCAGAATAAATGTGTTTAACCAAGGAAGGCCATTCTTTCTAGATTTTAGTTTAATTATCCGTGTAAATTGTATAATAATTTTTTTGTATTTTGTTGGCAAATTTAGAACAGTCCTCATCTAAATTTATGCCAGCGAGTAATACATCCCAGTTTACTTCTTGGATATAATCTTGGAAATTTAGTTGTTCATGTTTTGGTATCCTATAGGATTCAGTGGTGGCCAAGGGTTAGAAGCACTTTTTATTTAATTTTCTTGTGACCATTATAAGATTGTGATCAGACAATCCTGTGAGCATATTGTATGGCTTCGGGATCCTTTTTGGCTTATTAGTAAAAGCCAGATCAATCTGAGTGTGGGTGGAGTTTGTAATTCTCGTAGGGCCATTAATTACCTGAGTCATATCCATATCAACCATAACCCTTTTCCATTTTTTCCTAACTTTAACTTCCCAATTAACATTTAGGTGACCCATTATTATCACCTCTTTTGCAAGATTGAGTTGTTTCAGTAAAATGTCCAGCTTTACATAAAAATCTGCATTTGATGAGGGAGGCCTATAAATAACTACAAGAATAAAAGACATTTGCTGTGACAAAGAAACAGTTAGTCCAAGAAATTCTAATCCATTCTCATCTGTAACATGTATTTCATTACAATTAAAAGGGTCCTTGGCATAAATCATAACACCTCCTCCCTTAGAAC
This sequence comes from Phycodurus eques, assembly GCF_024500275.1. Classification (NCBI taxonomy): domain Eukaryota; kingdom Metazoa; phylum Chordata; class Actinopteri; order Syngnathiformes; family Syngnathidae; genus Phycodurus; species Phycodurus eques. Next base: position 148,012 of record NC_084532.1, on the reverse strand, counting down.
CCTGTCTGTCTTTTCTAAACATTTTATAACCAGGTACAGATAGTATTGCTGAGGGCGAAGATTCATGGAGCCATGTCTCAGATAGGCAGAGGAAGTCAATATTTGAGTCAGTGAGAAGGGGATGGACCTGATCACTTTGTGTTAAAATGCTTCGTATATTTAAGTGTGCACAAAGAATGCGTTTTGGTTTACGTGTTGAGTCCTATATTAATTTAGAGTTATTAACGGTTTGGAACACCCTGCATTTTAGTATTGCGGGGTTTGGCAGCCCCCTGTTTCTTTTATTGGCAATGTTTGCATATAGCTTTATGCTGCCACCTTCCGCATCAGCCAGCAGTGGTGGAGGCCCAGCCGGTGTCATGAACGGAACAGAGGATAGGACCCAAAAATGCACGACTCCAAAACAAATGACAGTTTCCAAAAAGAGAGGTTTAATATACGGGCATAGGTCGGTACACAGGCAGGCAATCCAAGAAAGGCAACAGTATCCAAAAACATGAGGCAAAGAGGCGAGGTCGATAATCGGAACAGGGTCAAGTCTTACTGTGAGTCTGTGACGTGTAAACAAGGAATGCTGGAGCGCGACGACAAGGTACAACGAACTGGCGACGAGAGGGAATGAGACACGAGTTTAAATACAAGGGGTAATTCGGGTGAATGAGGCACAGGTGGTGAAGATGCTCACAGGAGCAGGTGTGTGTGAAATAGGGGGAAGACAAAAACCGGAACACACATACACGACAGCCGGCAGTGGCGGAGGCCCGGCCGGCAATGGCGGAGGCCCGACCGGCAGTGGTAGAGGCCCAGCTAGCAGAGGTGGAGGCCTAGCTTGCAATGATGTTAGCTGATATAGCAGTGGTATTAGCCCGGCTGCTCGAGGTAAAGGCCCAGCTGGCAGTGATGTTGGCTCAGGTAGCAGAGGTGGAGGCCCAGCTAGCACAGGCCCAGGGTTTAGTTCAACATCAGAAGATACATCAAGTACTCTCCTGCCTGTCACTCTGATCACCTTGGCTGTTGTGGTTTAGTCTTCTGGAAGCTCCTTCTATCCACCGAGAACCTGTCTCACCTCTTCTCAAAAAGCCGCACAAGACTCTTTCTTTCTCAGATTCTACCTAATGCTTCTCTGCTCTGCCTTTGTCTTCTTAATCTTCCTCCCCACCACCAGTCATTTTACACACCACAATGCTATGCTGTCCAGCCACACTCTCCCCAACCACTACCTTAGAGTCACCAACATGTCCATTACAATCTGCACCAATCACGACTGTCTCTCTGTTTGAGATGCTCATAACTACATCGTCCATCTCCTTCCAGAATTTCTCTTTCACCTCTAGGTCACATCCTACCTGTGGGGCATAGCCACGAATCACATTATACATCCATCCATCCATTTTCTGAGCCGCTTCTCCTAACTAGGGTCGCGGGCGTGCTGGAGCCTATCCCAGCTGTCATCGGGCAGGAGGCGGGGTACACCCTGAACTGGTTGCCAGCCAATCGCAGGGCACATACAAACAAACAACCATTCGCACTCACAGTCACACCTACGGGCAATTTAGAGTCTCCAATTTATGCATGTTTCTGGGATGTGGCAGGAAACCGGAGTGCCCGGAGAAAACCCACGCAGGCACGGGGAGAACATTCAAACGCCACACAGGCGGGGGCAGGGATTGAACCCCGCTCCTCTGAACTGTGAGGCTGACATTCTAACCAGTCGGCCACCGTGCCGCCACATTATACATCATACTCTCAATTTCAAGTTTCAGCCTCATCACTCGATCTGATACTCTTTTCACCTTCAATAAATTCTTAACTAATCCTTCCTTTAAAATAACCCTGACTCCATTTCTCTTCCCATCTACACAATGGTAAAATAATTTAAACCCTGTCCCGAAACTTCTCGCCTTACTGCCTTTCCACCTGCTCTCCTGAACACACAATATATCACCCTTTCTCCTAATCATCATGTCAACCAACTAATGAGCTTTTCCTGTCATAGGCCCAACATTAAAAGTCCCCACATTCAGTTCTGTGCTTTCCTCTTCTCTTTCTGCCTAAGAACCAAATTTCCAATTCTCCTTCGTCTTCGACCCACAGTAGCTGAATTTCCACCCGCACCCTCTCGGTTAACGGCTCCAGTGGTGGACGTTGTTAACCCGAGCCACGACTGATCTAGTATGGAATTATTTGGAGTCATCGCAGGTGGTTGATAGTATACTGGGTAGATTTTTCACTGTGTCTGCAGTATGTTAATGTGTGCTAAAAATCATAATAACAAAACTTTTTTTTTTTTTTTAAAGAAAAATAAGTAGGGGATGGTAACACACAAATGTGGTAGTGTCTGTGTATTAACATAAATTATTTTCAATTAAAATTTTTAAATTGCTTCTGAAAACAGACTTTTGCTGACTGGCCTTTATGTGATGTGGTCTTCTCCCTTTTTAAAAAAAATATTTATTTATTTATTATTTTTTACCCTGTCCTGTTCAGCTGCATGGCCATCCAGATTGCTGGATCTATATGCCTTTTGTGCTGGAACAGTCTTGCTGTGCTACAGTGGAGTTTGAAACACTCCCTATGTTTATTTTTATTTTATGTTTGTAAATTATTCTTGTTTTTTTTTAAAATGCAGCTGGACAGAAAACGGTTTTAGGGGACAGACAGAAGGACATAACGGAGAAGGGGAATAGGGGGGCGAACTCCAGCAGAACAATAACAAGAACAACAATTAGGCAGTCTATAAATTTGACCACAAGTAACCCTAACCAAAGTCAAGTAGCGTTCTTATTTGGGAACGGGTGGATGGGGGACGGACACACCCGGTGAGGACATGCAACTTCTAACTATTCGGACAAGATGAGAGAGGACAGAAAAGGACAGGGTAGGACAGGATGGGGGAAATGAGCAAGGCAGTGATACTAATGAGTGGCGTGGTGGAATCCTTTTATAGTGTCTACTTACCTGTAAGAACCTGTAAATTGATATCCTAGTACAAGATAGGTTTTTGTTAGGAGTCCCAACATAAGCAATAAACGTCTATATCGTGTCTGTGGAACTTATTAGTGAATAAACATCATATCATATGTATGTTAGTCAACTGGTGTACGGAGTTGCTGTGTCAGCACACGTAGGAAGGGTGGACCCAGCCCCCTCCACCCGCAAAGGGGGACGAGCCAGCGCGTCCATCCTGTTGGGGATCCAGTCAGGGGGATGCCAACCAATCCCCACTCAGCGCGCCCCACCGCCGCCGCCACCCCTGTCACCCCCAGAAATCATGGGGGCCACAACCACCAACAGGCCAGCTACCACCCGAAAAGGCAACACCCCGCCAACAACGACCCCATGCCAAGTGCCAACTGTGAGCAATGACGGTCGAGGGTGCCAGGAGAGGGGAGAGAAAGGCAGGGACCCAAGTGAGGAGAGGGAGAGGCCCGACAACCTAAAAGGGGGGGGGGGGGGGGGCCAGGAGTCAAGCCTTGAGACAAGTGAATCCGCCGTCCTTCATTTACTTGCCAGTGACTAGTATTACACAAGGTTTATTTCGCCGCAGACTTTTTCGTCGCCTAAAAATTTTTTTAAATTTAACTCACCAAAGTCGTCTTCAATCCTGTGGATTGTCGTCAACCTTCAGATCCCAGTTGAGGAGTACGAAGACCAGTCCCGGAAACGGTCTCAATTGCCGTGGCCACAGTCTCTTAACTGGGTGTCGGCTCCACAACTGGAATCCTCGGGTGTGTTGACATCCGGCTCGAAGGACCAATTTAATGTTGGATTTATCTTACCCAACATTATAATAAATAGACACAAAAGGAATGAAGACCCTGGTTTCTTTTTCTCATGAGGAGGGCGCATGGGAGATTGTTCAGATTAAAGCCTCTCTACACGCTCCAAACAATCTCTCCCGTCGCTCCTGCTTTTATTTGAAAATAGGGAGGTTTCTAAGTTTACAAGACACAACACACTAAGGGGAGGGTTTCAAGGTGAAAACATGGCACCAACACCTGCCACGTCCCGGCCACGTCCTTCTCTCTGATGATTCCTGCTGAGTCATCTTCTTGAAGGCGAGACATCTTTCTTTCTAAAAATTGTCCATAATACTCATGCAAGCTAAGCAAATAAATGATAACTTCTACAATATATCCAACACCACATCCCACCCTATTGCTATGGTTATAGGGAATGTATGTGGTGCATGAAAAATCGACTAGACTGGAAACCAGCACAGACGTGCCAGGACTTGGGCCGGTGTTCACATCATCATGTCTCGTGTCAACCCTCCAGGGGATCCTGAATGAAATCTGAATGTGCAAAAACGTACAGTGTGAGTAAAAATAGCAGCGTGCCTTAGTAAGAGGCTAGATTCCTTGATTATATTCTTTTTTTTTTTTTAATGTAGTGTGCTTTTTTTGTGTGAGTATCTTAAAATGTATTGGTCTCCGGGTGGGGGCTGGGGGCCGTGCTGCTCCTGTGTCCTCCTATCCCCTCTCCCCGGGGCGCTCTGTCGTGGTTGTCACACCTCTCTCCCTCAGGCTGTGTGGGGTCCCTGGCTGACTTGGGGCTTATGGTAGGGTGTCAGCGCCTCCTGCCTTGGACGGGCCCACCTTCTGGGCGCTGTTGTGGTCGCTGGGTGATGGTCGGTTTGCGGGGGGGTTGGCTATAGGTTAGGGAGGGGCTGCTCTCCTTTTCTTTGTGGTCTTCCAGCCGGTCAGGCCGGGCCGGACCCGCAGGAGTCTAGCCTCTTACTGTTATCAATGACGCAATGCGCTGCCCAGGAAGCAGACCCAACTATTAAAATGAGCAATTAAACAAGGTTTAACTAAACAAAGGGAGCGCCGACTTAAGCGAGTAACAATCAGAAGCTAAGAACAGAAAACAGCGAGGATATAAGGTCAATGAACAAGTGAATAACTAAACACAAAGAGGTGGAGAAACCACATTACTAAATACTACAAACCGAAATCACAACTCTGCAATTTACCCTACACAAGGTGTAAAAACAAAACAACACAAAAGGCAAATAGTGTAAAAAAACGGCAAGTACACTGGCATGAAAACTACTACTGAGTCGAAATACAAGGAAAGTTGATGCAGTGGTGGCAAGCAATGGGTAGCGAGCATTGATCCGACACCTTCCTGCAGTTCCCTCCGATCCTAAGTACCCAGCTGATAACAATGGCCAACAGGTGCAGTGCCACAGGCTCCGCCCACCAATGTTCACAACAAGAACCAGAAAAACACAGAACCCAGCAGTACCAGCAGGGACAAACAGGAACATGACAGTACCCACCACCCCCAGCCCCTCAACGGACGCCCCCTGGCGGACGACCAGGCTTGGAGGGGTGGAGCGAGTGGAAATCACGGATGAGTGACGTGTCCAGGATCCAGGAGTGAGGGACCCACTGACGTTCCTCGGGACTTTATCCCTCCCAGTCAACCAGATATTGCACTCCCTGGCCCCAACTCCTGGAGTCTAAAACTGACCTCCCCGTGTAGGCAGGCCGACCATCAATCAACCGCGGAGGAGGAGGAGGCACCACAGGAGGACTAACCGGGCTGGTGGAGACCGGCTTGAGCAGCGAAACATGGAACATGGGGTGAATCTTGAGGGAAGGAGGGAGCCTGAGTCTTACAGCGGTAGGGTTTATCATAGCCTCGACCTTAAATGGCCCAATGAAGCGAGAACCCAATTTCTTCAACCACCCAGCCCCCCCCCCCCCGAGTCAAACGCAAGTCCGTTTGGAAAGACAAACGTCCTGTCCAGGACGGTAGGCAGAAGCCGGAATCCTGTAAAGGTTGGTGAGCTGTTGGTTTTGAGCCACCGTGCGGAACAGGGCAGCTCGGGCATCCCGCCAAACCCGACGGGCCCTCCGGAGATATTAGGTCTGTCTCAGCACTTTGTGAACACGTGTTTTTAAAAGGTGCTGTATACCTAAAGTTATTATTATTACTATAAATGTTGTTTATTGGTACTGAATTTATTGATCAGTTATATTCACTTACAACTGTTCTGTCCTGTGATTGGCTGGCAACCATTTCAGAGTGTACCCCGCCTACTGCCCGCTGGGATAGGCTCCAGCATACCGTGACCCTAGAGAGGATAAGCGGTGTAGAAAATGGATGGATGAATAAAAGTGGTCCCACTCATAGGAATTTGGAAACGAGATTTCTTTAACATTAGAAATGTGGAATTATATTGAAACAATACTTGGCATCAGACAGTGGGTCCATTTAGCTACAGTACTGATAAATACCATTTTTCTTTCTTAATCTTTACTCATAGGTTTTATCTTTTGTGATTTTGATGTGCATACAGGTATATAGGAGTTGAATTAGCCCACTTCTCAGTTGTAGTTTCCTCATCAATAAAACACATTGATAATGGATGATTTCATGAGGCCCCTGGTTACGAGACTAACCAGTCTCTGTGAATGATTATTTATTTATTTTACAGATTCAATCGATTTCTTTTGTTCCTCATTGTGATTTTGCACTTAGTCTCTCTATAACTCTGCTTATGTTGTACTTTAGGTTACATCTACAGGAACTGCACAGAAAACGGATGGTCTGCGCTGTACCCAACCTATACAGAAACCTGTGATTTTGCAGATGACAGTGAAGCAGAATCAGAGGTAGACATTGGCATAAAACTGATTCTGAATGTCTCTGTGATACTGTACATAGTTTACAGAGTGCAAGATGGTGACAACCTCAAAACAAATAGCACGGCAAGGGAATTAAAATAGAATAAATAAATACAGTTCTTATTTCACAATTTTGCATGAGCTGACAATTCACAGTATATATATTTTCTCTATATACCCCAGGGAGTATTACAGTATCTTACTAGCCTTGCACAATTAGGAGGAAAACATTTTGAACTGTTTTAGTGGCACTGATAAGGCACAGCATTGACAGTCAGCCTTGCTGAAGAGTGTCACATTTTTTTTTTTACAAATTTTTTACTCTGCTTCTGTTGCAAACCACTAATTCGTAAGTTTCACATTTATCCATATATTTAATTCACACTTTGCCATTTTAATCACTTGCTGCACAAATGTATTTGTGTGAGTGGTTATTTCCAGAATGTTCTATAATAGGTCAATCAATAATTAACCTTGTCTCTCTCTCTCTTTAATTTTTATGTGACCACTGTAGTGGTCACATAACTTATTGCAACAGCTCTTTTTGCAACTTGTTGCAGTTTGCGACTGGGACATAAAAACTGGAAACGTGTATCATATCACCCAATCAACATGAAATATTGATGTGCAGACACTTTTTGGCATTATTGACGTACCTTTGACAAACAGTCCTTTTGGACTTGACAATTAAATACAAAGCTTCAAGCTTTTCTGATGCAGTTTTTTTGTTTTCTGAACTTTCACCCCAGGCAGATGGCTGCCCCATGCTCGTCTTGGTTCTGCTTTGGATTTATTCCAGTAAGGGGCCTTGACATATGGTTGCTCATGTGGGGATCTGTTCAGTCTATTGAATTATATTTTTCTGATTACATTTTGAGAAATATAATGAATAAATAAAAATTCTGATCATCAAAATATTTTTGTAATGAGAGGTAGTAAAAGCACTTTTCCTTGCTACTTCACAATAATCGGTACATAATGTATATTCATTGATACATTTGTTAACCTCAGCCGAAAATATTCACAGTGGAGGTAACAAACATTGCGTTTACCTGATAGCATTTAATTAGCAATAATAAAAACTGCTAACACCTCTTTTACTTTTGTCTCTTCCGATTCAGACAACCTACTTCTCCAACTTCAAACAGGTGTATACAGCTGGCTATGCTACCTCCCTCATCTCTCTTATATCTGCCATTTTTGTCTTTATAGTATTCAGGTAATTTTTTTTTTCAATCATGGCAAGTACTTAAACATGAGATGTGTAGCAGTAATATTTTACTATTAATATTTGTACTCACTATACTTTCAAAGGTTTTGTATTAGTGGGGAGTTAATTTCTCTTTCTATAGGAAGTTTCACTGCACCAGGAACTACATCCATATGAACCTCTTCTTCTCTTTCATCTTGAGAGCGAGCGCTGTCTTCATTAAAGATGAAATTCTCTTCTCCAATGAAGACCTGGACCACTGTTTCATGTCAAGTGTGAGTGTGACAGCATCGCTCTCCAGCAATGTGCATGTAATGTCACCAAATTCAATGCACACTGGAAAAGTATTGTGGGAGTCATTTATATTAACAAGCACTAGTCACAAACATTCACGAATGGAAAGTTTGAGTGAATGTGAATTTACTGAAATTGGTTACAGTAGGAACTTATTGAAGTTTATGTCATGTCCTTGCCAGGAAAAGAGCAGGATGGCAGATTAATTCATTATTACACTGGGAAAGATGCATAAACAGGAGAGAAAATATCTTCATAGACAGACAAGGGTGGTGTACACGTGGAAAAAAGGAATATCAATATCAAAATAGAACAATTCACACTATTATAATGAAAAATAACTTCTAACTGCAGTGATCCCTCATTGTTACCAATATACAGTAATCTGACAGCCTGAACAAACATAACCTCAATTACGCTCAGCTTCAGTCGCAGAGTATTAATTGTCAAAATGAAAGGTTACCAGTCGAATGTTTTATCATCTTCTCTGTGACCCCAAAAATGTACGTGAAACACTATTACTGTTATGACCACTACAGATAAATGGCACCCTCCAAATATCGGATGCTGATTTTTTTATTGTTTACATCTTGCAGACATCCTGTAAATCAGCAGTGGCCTTCTTTCAGTTTAGTATCCTAGCCAACTACTTCTGGCTCTTGGTGGAGGGCATGTACTTGCAGACCCTGCTGGCTCTCACATTTGTCTTCCAGAAAAAGTACTTCTGGTGGTACATTCTAATTGGCTGGGGTGAGTGCTCATAATCAATCTCACCACCCCCCAATCTTTTCATTGCTGTTTCCTGCCTCTGTGTCCTGTTTGGGGGCGTTCTTGAATGATACTTGAATCATCCGATAACTCTCTGTGCCCCCCAGGTCTCCCAACAACAATCATAACTGCATGGGTCTTGACTCGGAACTTCTATGACAACAGAGGGTGAGGTTATAATAACTAATCATAATCCATCCACCCATCCATTTTCTGCACCACTTATCCTCATTAGGGCTGTAGGTAATAATAATAATAATAATAATAGGCGGCACGGTGACCGACTGGTTAGAGTGTCAGCCTCACAGTTCTGAGGAGCGGGGTTTGCAATTTTGCCAATTGCAGGGCACATATAAACAAACTGTCATGAACGGAACAGAGGATAGGACCTAAAAAGGAATGGACAGTTTCAAAAAGAGAGGTTTAATAGACGGGCATAGGTCGGTACACAGGCAGGCAATCCAAGAAAGGCAACAGTATCCAAAAACTTGAGGCAAAAAGGCGAGGTCGATATTCGGAACAGGGTCTAGACTTACTGTGAGTCTGTGACATGGAAACAAGGAATGCTGGAACGCGACGACAAGGTACTGGCGACTAGAAAGAATGAGACACGAGGTTAAATGCAAGGGGTCATCAGGGTGAATGAGGCACAGGTGGCGAAGATGCTATCAGGAGCAGGTGTGTATGAAACAGGGGGAAGACAAAAACCGGAACACACACCCATGACACAAACAACCATTTGCACTCACATTCACACCTATGGGTAATTTAGAGTCTTCAATCAACCTACCACGCATGTTTTTGGGATGTGGGAGGAAACTGGAGTACCTGGAGAAAACCCGCACGGGGAGAACATGCAAACTCCACACAGGCGGGCCTGGATTTGAACCCGGGTCCCCAGAACTGTGAGGCAGATGTGCTAACATGTTGTTCACCCTGCTGCATAATAATAATAATAATAATAATAATTAGGCGGCACGGTGGTCGACTGGTTAGAGCGTCTGCCTCACAGTTCTGAGGCCCCGTCTGTGTGGAGTTTGCATGTTTTCCCCGTGCCTGCGTGGGTTTTCTCCGGGCACTCCGGTTTCCTCCCACATCCCAAAAACATGCATTCATTGAAGACTCTAATTTGCTTGTAGGTGTGAATGTGAGTGCAAATGGTTGTTTGTATGTGCCCTGCGATTGGCTGGCAACCAGTTCAGGGTGTACCCCGCCTCTCGCCCGAAGATAGCTGGCATAGGCTCCAGCACGCCTGTGACCCTAGTGAGGAAAAGCGGTACAGAAAATGGATGGCTGGATAATAATAATAATAAAAAGAGTCAGAGAATGGCTTAAAATCGAAGAGGACAAACAACTGAGGGTTTGCTTTAATGTCTCTTAATGTGTTCTGGTGGGCGAGTTGTCACGTGGAGTATGGCGAGAGCTACAATATTTTGGCCTTGGTTATCTCATTAATGCATGTGGTGTGCCTCAGCTGCTGGGATGACACAGATGTGGCCTTTATCTGGTGGATCATAAAAGCTCCAATAACCGCATCATTACTGGTGAGTTACAGTGGGAACTATTGAGTCACAGCAAGCATCACAATATATATATATATATATATATATACACACACACACACATAATGTGTTCTGGTGGGCGTATGTGTGTGTGTGTGTGAGGGAGAGAGAGAGAGAGTGAGAAAGAATACTGTATATCCATAAGGCAATTTGCGTTTCCTTATGCAGGTAAACTTCATCATCTTCATCAATGTGATCCGTATTCTGGTGCAGAAACTGCGATCCCCTGGTGTTGGTGGCAGCGATACCAGTCACTTCAAGTGAGACATTGTCTGATTGATCACGATACCTTAACAAACAGTTGCAACACATGAATTAATGAATACTGTATGTGCCTATATGGGCTCGCAGGAGACTGGCCAAATCCACTCTGCTGCTCATTCCGCTATTTGGGATGCACTATATGGTGTTTGCTTTCCTACCAGAAAACACAGGAGCAGAGGCTCGTCTTTTCATAGAGCTTGGTTTGGGATCCTTTCAGGTGGTATATTTAAGTGGTCACACATTCTTTTAATATTTAGCTATAATATCATACATGTATATATAGTATAACATTTACCTTTGTTTGGTTATAGGGATTTGTTGTTGCCCTACTCTACTGTTTCTTAAATGGTGAGGTAAGTGACTTTAAAACCTTGACATAACAGCATAACATCTATGCGTGGTCAGACATGTTTATGCACAGACCATTGTCATACATTTCGTGGCAGTGTTGGGCTTTAGAGGATTTCCTTGACGTTTTAAAAGAATAAACTTAAAAATAATTTGGTTTTTCTGACAAAAATTGAAAAAAGACTCTCCTTCCTGTTGGTTTCCTTCCAAGAACAGTATTAGTAAAATTATAGGTTAAGTTATATAGGATTGGGTTGACAGTTTTGGTGAAATTACCCATTATATAATTTTCATCCTTTTCCAATCCATACCCATATTGGATGTAAAGTATGTTTGAGGTATTTGTCATACTGACATAACACTCAATCTGCAGTCATTTTTTTTCTATTAACGTTGCACAGTTTGCAGCAGTCACACTCGTTTAAATCCACTAACTGGCCACCTCAGGTATGATGATGTAAACTCTCTTAACCAAAGACAGAAACAGTACCTCTCCCTTCTGCCACCTGTGACTGGACTGTACCTCAGCTTCTATTTAAATTTTAATAATTTGTGTACATTTGCACATTTGTTCCTGTTCAACTGCAGACCGAGGCCGAGCGCAGGAGTAAAAATAGGCTTTAACATAGCAAAGGTTATCAAATGCGAAACACATTATCATTCATACTCTGACTAATCTTTACTAATCTTACTCTTAAACTGCAAAGTACTTCAGAAGTACAGTACATACAATTTGAATTTCAAACAAGTGCTGTCACAATTGACTTTGTATTCTTTGTGTCCAGGTGCAGGCAGAACTGAAGAAGAGATTTTGGAAGTGGCAGACTCAGAGTTACCTGCGTTATAGTAAACGACGTCGAACCTTGTTCGCTGAAAGCAGCACGGTTACTCAGATATCTGTCCTTGACAAATCCAGCCCCAAAGGTCTGCCAGGCTCTAGGACAAATGCCCTCTCAAGTATTGTGACACCCTGCAACATCTCCACAGTTTGAGAAACATCTGTAGACCTATTTCTATTGTCACTGAAGTTACGTGCTGAATAAGATCCTGATCAAGTGACTAAATCACAGAGCTTGTTTGAATGTATCTTTCCATTTTGTACAGTGGGAATCAACTGCAAAATTCCACCAACTTTGGAAAGTATACAGACATAAGTGCAGGGTAGTCATGATGAACATCTGATCATATGGTATCTCCATTGTCTTGTGTTGATTATTCATCATCAAATAAAATAAATATTGTGCATTGCAGTTAGCTGTGTCCGTTTGACTGGTATGTATTTGATTAATTAAAGGGAACATGAATTATAATTATCAATTAAAATATTATTTTTATGGCTGCACAAGTAGCCTGGTACAGTGCACCCAAATAATAGCAAATAGCAAATTAATAGCAAAGGTGAGGTGAGGTTAGGGTTAGGTTTGGGGAACTGAACTCTTCCCCGCCCATACCGGACCTCTGTCCAACCCCCACCTTCCATGGTATTTGTTTCCTTTATTTGAGTTCGCCTTGGCTATTTAAGTAATCTTTATTTTTGTTGTTTCTTATGTATTAGTTTCGGTATTAATTTATAATGTATTAGAATGAAAGAAACAAAACAAAAAGTCAATAAAACAAAAAAAACAAAAACAAATCCGCAATTCAAACCAAAATACCTATAACAATCTCTTATGCGTGTGCCCTGACAACGTTTCGGCCTGTAAGGGCCTTCCTCAGGTCGTGGCAACACTTTTTAAAAAAAACAACAACAGCAGCAGCAAAGCAGCTATACTCTTTGGTGATGTTCTCCCTCTGAAATCCCAAACAAAACTGAGGCCTCTGGGCTTGTCTGCCTTTTGTATGCTGCTCTTTTTACAACATTTTAACTTGTGTTAAAAGTAACATAACTTCAAATTAACCCTATGTTGTTGTCTTTTATTATCTATAACCATTAAATAACCTCTATTTTAACTGTATTTATACCATGTTAACCAAAAATGTTAACCTTATTAATATCTTTTAACTGGTTTTGTTTTTTAATGTGTTTTACAGTTTTTATAGTTTTTCTGTGGTTTTTTTTAGTTATTTAGTTTTTTTCATAAGAACTCCATATGCACTATATATGATTTCAATCCCTGTAATCTGTATTGTTATCCTATCATCTTTTTAGGAACATATTTACCATTTTATGTAATTTTATAGTGTTTTAAATGTCCTATAAATTGAAATCATTTTTTTGTTGTTTTTATGCACCTATTAGCTCCCTTTCCTGTTTTGTCTTAATCTGTACCCTATGCTTGGTTTTTATTGTTGTCCCCTAATTTATCGTAATGTTAATGAGATTTTGTAATAAATAATTTATTTATTCTTATTCATTTATCTTTATAAGAGTTAGTGTTAATTAGGGTTAGTGGTTAGGGTAGGGGAATGAAGGGTTAGGGTTAGGTGAGGGGAACCGAACCCTCCCTCTCCCGGACACAGGGATCCCCCTTCCTTCCAGGATCGGGAGGGAGGTGCACAGTCCTTCCCCCAATGCTCCCCTCCGTCCTCCTGTTCCCGTTCCTGGTGACGCGCCTGTTGGCGTCGTCGTCCATAGTAGACTTGGGTCCACTGTCCATTCCACATTTTTGTGTTTTTAATTTATGTGTATATTTATATTTTCCATCCATCCATTTTCTGAGCCGCTTCTCCTCACAAGGGTCACGGGCGTGCTGGAGCCTATCCCAGCTGTCATCAGGTAGGAGGCGGGGTCCACCCTGGATTGGTTGCCAGCCAATCGCAGGGCACATACAAACAAACAACCATTCGCACACACAGTCACACCTACGGACAATTTAGAGTTTTCAATTAATGCATATTTTTGGGATGTGGGAGGAAACCGGAGTGCCCGGAGAAAACCCACGCAGGCACGGGGAGAACATGCAAACTTCACACAGGCGGGGCCGGGGATTGAACCCGGCTCCTCAGCGTTGTGAGGCTGACGCTCTAACCAGTCATCCACCGAGCCGGTGGACGACTGGTTATATTTTATCCAGTAATATTTATTTATTTATTTATTGTAACGGATTCGCCTTTGCTATATAAATAATCATGGTTGTTTTCAATTGTGCTATTTATTAAGTTAGATCTGTATTGATAATGTATTTTTTACATATAATTCCAAAAAAAAAAAAAAATCCATCCATCCATTTTCTACCGCTTATCCGGGTCGGGTCGCGGGGGCAGTAGCTTTAGCAGGGACGCCCAGACTTCCCTCTCCCCAGCCACTTTATCCAGCTCTTCCGGAGGGATCCCACGGCGTTCCCAGGCCAGCCGAAGGACGTAGGCTCTCCAGCGTGTCCTGGGTCGTCCCCGGGGTCTCCTCCCGGTGGGACGTGCCCGGAACACCTCACCGGGGAGGCGTCCGGCAGGCATCCGAATCAGATGCCCCAGCCACCTCATCTGGCTCCTCTCAATGCGGAGGAGCAGCGGCTCTACTCTGAGATCCTCCCGGATGACCGAGCTTCTCACCCTCTCTCTAAGGGAGAGCCTAGACACGCTGCGGAGGAAACTCATTTCGACTGCTTGTATCCGGGATCTCGTTCTTTCGGTCACGACCCACAGCTCATGACCATATGTGAGGGTAGGAACGAAGATCGACCGGTAAATTGAGAGCTTCGCCTTTCGGCTTAGATCCTTCTTTACCACAACGGACTGATACAAAGTCCGCATCACTGCAGACGCTGCACCGATCCGTCTGTCGATCTCCCGTTCCATTCTTCCCTCACTCGTGAACAAGACCCCAAGATACTTGAACTCCTCCACTTGGGGCAGGATCTCATCCCTGACCTGGAGAGGGCATGCCACCCTTTTCAGACTGAGGACCATGGTCTCAGATTTGGAGGTGCTGATTCTCACCCCAGCCGCTTCACACTCTGCTGCGAACTGCTCCAGTGAGAGTTGGAGCTCACGGCTTGATGAAGCCAACAGGACCACATCATCAGCAAAAAGCAGAGATGCAATACTGAGGCCACCAAACCGGACGCCTTGGCTGCGCCTAGAAATTCTGTCCATAAAAGTTATGAACAGAATTGGCGACAAAGGGCAGCCTTGGCGGAGTCCAACCCTCACCGGGAATGAGTCCGACTTACTGCCGGATATGCGGACCAAACTCTGACTCCGGTCGTACAGGGACCGAACAGCCCGTATCAGGGGGTTCGGTACCCCATACTCCTGAAGCACCCTCCACAGGACTCCCCGAGGGACACGGTCGAACGCCTTCTCCAAGTCCACAAAACACATGTAGACTGGTTGGGCGAACTCCCATGCACCCTCGAGGACCATGCCGAGGGTGTAGAGCTGGTCCACTGTTCCACGGCCAGGACGAAAACCACACTGCTCATCCTGAATCTGAGATTCGACTTCCCGACGGACCCTCCTCTCCAGCACCCATGAATAGACCTTACCAGGGAGGCTGAGCAGTGTGATCCCCCTGTAGTTGGAACACACCCTCCGGTCCCCCTTTTTAAAAAGGGGGACCACCACCCCAGTCTGCCAATACAGAGGCACTGTCCCCGATGTCCACGCGATGTTGCAGAGGCGTGTCAACCAGGACAGCCCCACAACATCCAGAGCCTTTAGGAACTCCGGGCGAATCTCATCCACCCCCGGGGCCCTGCCACCGAGGAGCTTTTTTAACTACCTCGGTGACCTCAAACCCAGAGATAGGAGAGCCCGCCTCAGAGAACCCACACTCTGCTTCCTCATGGGAAGGCGTGTCGGTGGAATTGAGGAGGATTTCGAAGTATTCTCCCCACCGACTCACAACGTCCCGAGTCGAGGTCAGCAGCGCCCCATCCCCACTATACACAGTGTTGGTGGTGTACTGCTTTCCTATCCTGAGACGTCGGATGGTGGACCATAATTTCCTCGAAGCCGTCCGGAAGTCTTTCTCCATGGCCTCACCGAACTCCTCCCATACCCGAGTTTTTGCTTCAGCGACCACCAGAGCTGCATTCCGCTTGGCCAGCCGGTACTCATCAGCTGCCTCAGGTGTCCCACAGGCCAAAAAGGCCCAATAGGACTCCTTCTTCAGCTTGACGGCATCCCTCGCCGTTGGTGTCCACCAACGGGTTCGGGGATTGCCGCCACGACAGGTACCGACCACCTTACGGCCACAGCTCCGGTCGGCCGCCTCAGCAATGGAGGCGTGGAACATGGTCCACTCAGACTCGATGTCCCCAGCCTCCCCCGGAACATGAGCAAAGTTCTGTCGGAGGTGGGAGTTGAAACTCCTTCTGACAGGGGATTCTGCCAGACGTTCCCAGCAGACCCTCACAATATGTTTGGGCCTGCCACGTCGGACCGGCATCTTCCCCCACCATCGGAGCCAACTCACCACCAGGTGGTGATCAGTTGACAGCTCCGCCCCTCTCTTCACCAGAGTGTCCAAGACATGTGGCCGCAAGTCCGATGACACGACCACAAGTCGATCATTGAACTGCGACCTCGGGTGTCCTGGTGCCAAGTGCACGTGTGGACACCCTTATGCTTGAACATGGTGTTCGTTATGGACAATCCATGACAAGCACAGAAGTCCAATAACAGAACACCGCTCGGGTTCTGATCGAGGGGGCCGTTCCTCCCGATCACGCCCTTCCAGGTCTCACTGTCATTGCCCACGTGAGCATTGAAGTCCCCCAACAGAACAATGGAGTCCCCAGCGGGAGCGCTCTCCAGCACCCCCTCCAAGGACTCCAAAAAGGGTGGGTACTCTGAACTGCTGTTTGGTGCATAGGCACAAACCCGTCCCCCCACCCGAAGGCGGAGAGAGGCTACCCTCTCGTCCACCGGGGTGAACCCCAACGTACAGGTGCCGAGCCGGGAGACAATAAGTATACCCACACCTGCTCGGCGCCTCTCACCGTGGGCAACTCCAGAGTGGAAGAGAGTCCAAGCCCTCTCGAGAGGACTGGTACCAGAACCCAAGCTGTGTGTGGAGGCGAGTCCGACTATATCTAGTCGGAACTTCTCGACCTCACACACCAGCTCGGGCTCCTTCCCTGCCAGAGAGGTGACATTCCACGTCCCTAGAGCCAGCTTCTGTAGCCGGGGATCGGATCGCCAATCGGATCACACTGCACCCGACCCCTATGGCCCCCCGTCACAGGTGGTGAGCCCATGGGAAGGGGGACCCACGTTACCCTTTCGGGCTGTGCCCATGGGTGCAGGCCCGGCCACCAGGCGCTCGCCTTCGAGCCCCAACATCAGGCCTGGCTTCAGTGGGGGGCCCCGGTGACCCGCGTCCGGGCAAGGGAAAACGAAGTCCATTGTTTGTCGTCATCATTAGGGGTCTTTGAGCCGTGCTTTGTCTGGTCCCTCACCTAGGACCTGCTTGTCATGGGTGACCCTGCCAGGGGCATAAAGCCCCAGACAACTTAGCTCCTAGGATCACTGGGACACACAAACCCCTCCATCACGACAAGGTGACGGCTCAAGGAGGGGAAAAAACCCCCCAAAAAAACCAAAATAAAATATATTTTAATAAACCCAAAAAAAACAAATCTGAAATAGGCTGTGACTTTCGGTCCAATTCTGTGTGCCTAGACAACGTTTCGGCTCCTTGACACTTCCTCAGGTCTAATGGCAGACAGTCACAGCACAGCAGGTTTGCGATGTTCGCACTCCGGTGAACCAACTCGAATTGAGCCAAACTGAGTGTACATCCTTTTATAACCTCTGCTGTCATTGTATTTACTTTTCTTTTTACACAACTAAGATTTAGTGTTTCAATGTAGAAATTAACCCCATAATGGCCAAATGTTTTGTAATGTCCATATAAATCAATGTATATACTACAGAAAGATGTCCTAACTTGACATACCATTGTTTTTATTATAACACTTGATATATCATCGCTTCCTGTTTTCACTCCTCCCCAGGATCCGCGAGGCCGCCAAGACCCACAAGCTGGTGGAGCAGGAGCTGGCACACGCTGTCAACGCCAGCGCCATGGTGCTGACCAAGGCCAAGCTGTCCAGCCCTGAGGTAGGGACACCAGGTGTAGGCAGATGGGTCCAGACGGCCCATTGGACCCACTCAATGCACATTTGTACATGAGATGTGCGGGGAAGCTGTTCCGTTTCAACCCCAAACCATCCCAGACTGCATCAATGTGAAGTACCCGCGATACAGCTTTTGCAGTGCGGTATGTTGTGTGAATTTCATGCCATTTTTGTACCATATTCTGATGTTCGCGGATAAAGTGAGTGCAGGGGTCGACTAATGTTACAGGACTACTTTACTGTAGTTCAGAGAACATGTGGCCTGAAATGTCATGGATTTAAAAAGAAAAGTGCGCCACCACTCTGCTTTTGATGTTGTCATGAACCAGCCGGTGTCATGAACGGAACAGAGGATAGGACCCAAAAATGGACGACTCCAAACCAAATGGACAGTTTCCAAAAAGAGAGGTTTAATAGACGGGCATAGGTCGGTACACAGGCAGGCAATCCAAGAAAGGCAACAGTATCCACAAACATGAGGCAAATAGGCGAGGTCGATAATCGGAACAGGGTCAAGTCTTACTGTGAGTCTGTGACGTAGAAACAAGGCATGCTGGAACGCGATGACAAGGTACAACGAACTGGCGACGAGAGGGAATGAGACAGGAGGTTAAAGGCAAGGGGTAATTAGGGTGAACGAGGCACAGGTGGTGAAGATGCTCACAGGAGCAGGTGTGCGTGAAACAGGGGGAAGACAAAAACCGGAACACACAGCCATGACAGATGTAGCACTAATCCCAAATGTTTGACTTTATTTCCCAAAATTACATGTTTTGTAGGTTTTGGATAAATCACTCAAACCATTGTTGTTAATTTTCAGTTTTGGAGTCGCAGCACAACCGTGAAAATTGTCAACAGCAGCAAAGTTCTCCAGGCAGAGACAACCTTGCTTCTGGATGGAAAACATCTGGTAACCTCTCTCGCCACTAGCTGCTGCCACGTTTTGGCCATCTGATCTCTCACGCACCCTTCTTCTCATCCTCCTCAGTCCCTGAGGAAGAGGGGCTCCGCTTAACCCTGAACAGCCTGAGTGCTGAGCTCCACAAACTGGATGACATCCACTGGATCTGTCCACTAATGCACTGTGCTGAGGAGGTAAGGATTGCGAAACACCCTGGCGTACGTGCTTGTGTGCGTTGTGCCACGTGTGATTGTGTGTGCATCCAGGGGTTGGTGCTTCCCAGTAGTAAAAGCAGCATAAAGCTTAAGATCATGTCAAGGTGAAGAGGGAGAAGGAAAAGCTCCACAAGCAGAAGTCAAACAGCTCGCTCTCAGGTTGGAACAGCCGATAAAACGCACCCAAAGTCATCTCGCAGACAAATCGGAATTTGGACTGTTGTTTTGAGCAGGTTACTTTGCTTCCCTCTAGTGGCCTGGTGAGGTAAAATTTGCAACTGCATGGCCAGCTACTTGAAGCTGCTTTCACACAGCATTTCTTTTCCCCCCTTTCCATTTTGTCCACACATTTTTCTCCTTTCCTTTTTGAAAGCCTCACCCACCGAAATAGCCTTTGTCCTGAGAACATGCGTGCTTGCACACTGCCGATGTAGGTTGCAACATTAACATAATTAGATGTCAGCGTGCCAGCTCCGATTGTTTTCAACACAAAGTAGCATGCGTAGTGAGTTTTTTTTAAAATGAATACCTCTCTGACATTTTCAATGCAAAAAGTATTTTATACATGATAATTGGTCCTGATGTTGTGGCCAGTTGTTAAAGATGTACTGTTTTTAGAATAACTTTTGTAAATCATTTGTGTGCCCACGTGTATATAGAGTACATATTTCGGGCATCGGGCCAAAATCTTCCATGTCCAAATTTGGTCCGTCCATCCATCCATTTTCAACACCGCTTATCCCTGTAAAGGTCGCGGGGAGCTGCACCGGAGCCTATTCCTGCTGACTTTGGGCGAAAGGCGGACTACACCCTGAACTGGTCGCCAGTCAGTTGCAGGGCACATATAGACAGGGACAACCATTCACACCGTCACTGAGTGGGAACTGAACCCACGCTGCCCGCACCAAAGTCAGGCAAGTGCACCACTACACCATCAGTGACTTACCCAAATCTGTTCAATTTCATATTTTTTCACCAATTGATACTGTTGTTCAGTCTACACATGGGTCTGTTATTCTTACAAATGACTGAGCGTTGTAACTTGCTTGCTCTTTGATGATGCAGTGTTAATAAAGTTATTTTGTTTTCCTGAAAAGTAATGGTTTTGGACATGCAAGTATTCCACCCAACACCAATGATATCCAACCTAAAGGATCCAGCGCGGTTTTTGTACGAGCGCGCATTTGGAGTTTGGAATCGCTTGTGGTCGTGCCGCTTTCGGAACATGGGATGTCAAGTGTACGACTCCTGAAGCAGAATCGCCAGGCAACCGATGATCTTTTCCGGCCCCTAACCTTGACCGCCGCGAGTGAGGAGATCCCGTCCTCTTATCTGCCGGCACCCGCTGTCCTGACTGTGGCGTAGGCGGCAAGGATTAGCTGTTTTGCGTTTCCTTACTGTGCATTTTTTTTTCTTGAAGCGGTGTCACTTGCATTGCTCCTCCACTGGCCTGCTGTGCTAATGAAAGAGCCTACAATTATGTCATTTTGTCATAAACAGTGTCTACACGTTGCTTGTATGCAGCAGACTACAGCCATCTTTTAGAAACGACACGATCGAAACCGCCTTCAGACTGAAATGAGACTTTTCGGGGACACCTTGTTTCTACGCCATGCAACCTTCAACGACACCAGAAGCCGATGTGCAGAAATCTTGGACGTTGAACAGAAAAGAAAAACATTGAATGTATTTGTGTGTTGAGCTGTTAATAATACTACTGATAATAATACTGATAATGATGTGCACATGCAAGGTGCTCAAGTGGTTTTGACTTTGTTTGGCTTGACGTGACCTCAACTAAAGAGGTCATGGGGGTGGTTCATGATCAACTGACTCTAGATGTAATGCATCAATGTGAATGTTTGCTTTGCCAGTAGTTCCCAATTGTTCTTATCGTCTTGCTCTCGTGGGTTTGCTGTCCAATCCCCCACCACCCTCCAGGCCCCCTCCCCCCCCGTGCGTTCATAAACACGATAGGATCAATCAAGAAATCAAGTTTGCCAAATGGGCAAATTCGTCGTTTGCATAAGCATGTTTAGTGTAAGCAGATGCTTGCTGTGAGGGGCATACAAAATGATAGCGCGTGCAGGAACATGCTTGTTTCCGCTCATGGTCGAGCATTGCCAAGCTCCACTGTAGTCGGGTGCTGTTTCTGCATCCAGTGTGCGCTGCTGCCTTTTTGCCTTCAAGGCTTTTGTGGTGTTGTGCCAAGTAGAGCGACACACTACAGTGGTGTGTGCAATGTGGCGTTGATTTCAAGTTTACTGTGTCTGGGCTCGACACACTCGATCGTTGTGAATCCACCTTTCAGGGGAGGTCTTCCCCAAGTCTCTGGACGGCTGTGGGGCCGAGCGGCGACTGTCAAAGCATTCCGTTTCGCTCCAGGAGTAGGCCTTTAATGACTAAATTGTAACATGACGACCTATGTGATTTCGGCAGAACTTTTGAACCCTTAAGTTTGAGCTAGTGAGCTGACGTTCGACACACTCGATTGTTGTGAACCCACCGTTCAGAGGAAGTCTCTTCCAAGCCTATCGGAGATCGTGCGGCCGAAAGGCGAGTGTCAAAGCATTCCGTTTCGCTCCAGTAGTAGGTCTTTATTGACTAAATTGTAACATGACGACCTGTGTTTTCAGCAGAACTTTTGAACCCTTAAGTTTGAGCTAGTGGGCTGACGTTCGACACACTCTATCGTTATGAATCCCCCTTTCAGGGGAGGTCTCCCCCAAGTCTCTGGACGGTTGTGGGGCCGAGCGGCGACCGTCAAAGCATTCAGTTTCGCTCCAGTAGTATGCCTTCATTGACTAAATTGTAACATGATGACCTATGTGATTTCGGCAGAACTTTTGAACCCTTAAGTTTGAGCTAGTGGGCTGACGTTCGACACACTCGATCGTTGTGAATCCACCTTTCAGATGAGGTCTCTTCAAAGCCTCTCGGTGGTCCTGCGGCCGAAAGTCGAGCGTCAAAGCATTCAGTTTCGCTCCAGTAGTAGGCCTTTATTGACTAAATTGTAACATGACGAACTATGTGATTACGGCAGAACTTTTGAACCCTTAAGTTTGAGCTAGTGGGCTGACGTTCGACACACTCGATCGATGTGAATCCACCTTTCAGGGGAGGTCTCCCCCAAGTCTCTGGACGGTTGTGGGGCCGAGCGGCGACCGTCCAAGCATTCAGTTTCGCTCCAGTAGTAGGCCTTTATTGACTAAATTGTAACATGACGACCTATGTGATTTCGGCAGAACTTTTGAACCCTTAAGTTTGAGCTACTGGGCTGACGTTCGACACACTCGATCGTTGTGAATCCACCTTTCAGATCGGTGGGAATCCAGCTTTCAGGGGAGGCCTCCCCCGAGTCTCTGGATGGTTGTGGGGCAAAAAGGTGACCGTCCAAACATTCAGATTTGCTCCAGGAGTAGGCCTTTACTGCCTAAATTGTAACATGAGGACCTCTGTGAATTTGGCGCGACTTTTCGGGTGCTTCATTTCAAACTAGTGGGCTAAGATTTGAAACAAACGATCGGGGGGAATCCAGCTTTCATGGGAGGCCTCTCCCAAGTCCCTGGACGGTTGTGGGGCCGAAAGGCGACCGTCCAAACATTCAGTTTCGCTCCAGGAGTAGGCTTTTATTGCCTAAATTGTAACATGAGGACCTCTGTGAATTTGGCGTGACTTTTAGGGTGCTTAATTTCGAACCAGTGGGCTAAAATTTGGAACAAACGATCGGTGGGAATTCAGCTTTCAGGGGAGGCCTACCCCGAATCTCTGGACGGTTGTGGGGCCGAGCGGCGAGTATCAAAGCACTACGTTTTGCTCCAGTAGTAGGCCTTTATTGAGTAAATTGTAACATGACAACCTATGTAATTTT
The DNA here is from genome assembly GCF_024500275.1 of Phycodurus eques. Taxonomy (NCBI): domain Eukaryota; kingdom Metazoa; phylum Chordata; class Actinopteri; order Syngnathiformes; family Syngnathidae; genus Phycodurus; species Phycodurus eques. The sequence continues at coordinate 124,919 of NC_084532.1, read as the reverse complement.
GGCAGGACTTTTGAGCACTTATGTTTGAGCCAGTGGGCTGACGTTCGACACACTCGATCGGTGGGAATCCAGCTTTCATGGGAGGTCTCTCCCGAGTCTCTGGTCGATTGTGGGGCCGAAAGGCGACCGTCCAAACATTCAGTTTCGCTCCAGTAGTAAGCGTATGACTAAATTGTAACATGACGACCTATGTGATTTCGGCAGAACTTTTGAACCCTTAAGTTTGAGCTAGTGAGCTGACGTTCGACACACTCGATTGTTGTGAATCCACCTTTCAGGGTAGGTCTCCCCCAAGTCTCTGGACGGTTGTGGGGCCGAGTGGCGACCGTCAAAGCATTCAGTTTCGCTCCAGTATTAGGCCTTTATTGACTAAATTGTAACATGACGACCTATGTGATTTTGGCAGGACCTTTTAGCGCATACTTTTGAGCTAGTGGGCTAAGATTTGAAACAAACAATCAGTGGGAATCCAGCTTTCAGGGGAGGCCTACCCCGAGTCTCTGGACGGCTGTGGGGCCGAGCGGCGAGCGTTAAAGCACACAGTTTCGCTCTAGTACCATGACGACCGATTTGACTTCGGCACGACTTTCGGTCGCTTAATTTCAGCCTAGCGGGCTAGGAATTCACACAGACAATCCTTGGGAATCCAGCTTTCAAGGGAGGTCTCTTCCAAACCTCTCGGAAGTTGTGGGTCCGAACGGCGAGCATCAAAGCACTCGGTTTCGCTCCAGTAGTAGGCCTTTATTGACTAAATTGTAACATGACGACCTATGTGATTTTGGCAGGACTTTTTAGCGCTTACTTTTAAGCTAGTGGGCTCAGATGTGAAACAAACGATCGGTGGGAACCCAGTTTTCAGGGGAGGCCTCTTCCAAGCCTCTCGGAGGTCGTGGGGCCGAACGGCGAGCGTCAAAGCTCTCTGTTTCGCTCCAGTAGTTGGCCTTTATTGACTAAATTGTTACAACTGATTGTATAAAAATAAAGTCCGCAAATGTTACAATCTGAAATTTTTTTCTGTGTGGGACAGCCAAAATCACTCAGTTCACACAGACTATGCCGATATTGTCGTCAACTTGTTACCGCCTGATTTGCCAACGTGCATTAGCGTAAATTTGACCACCTCGTTTCACTTGGTCATTGCGCCATTCTCCCAGAAATATACTGAGGATAACCTCAGGATCAAAATACAATTCGTACTCAGGCTGGTTTAGCTACCTGAACCAGTAGAAGACAGTTGGTTTTATTCTTTACACTTATTTTTAATTATCACGCATATTTATCGCTTTATAAGGTTTATAGCTTCATATTTTGATCACAAAAATGTCTTTCCATCAGCAATTTGGGTGGCAATATCAAGGCAAATACACGTAATAGTGAAGGAAAAAAACTGACAGCAGTTTCAACATCTTTCATAAAAACTTCACTGAGGTCAAACCATCTTCCGTGTCCATATTGAGGTAAACTTGTAAATTTTTATAAGTATACCGTAATCATAGATGAAACTATGACTGTTCGAACAATTGACTGTTAGCGGACGACCATATTTGTGGCTAGACATTATCCTTTTTGTAATAACAACCTATTTTAAAAAGTAGCATGTATTTACTTTCTAATCAGCAGAGACATGCATAGCCATCAGATCCAGACCAGTAGAGTCATGTCTGACATTTTAACAGTTCACCATTGAGAACTCCGTCCTTCTCAACTTTTCACAAAGGAACAGGCATGTGCACACATACCCACTAGGTGGTGCTCAAGCACCTGCCCCTTTGCCCTGAAAAGTGCCCTTTTTTTGCTGTAGCCACCCCCCCCCCCCCCACCCAATCAAATAAACAATTTTATCAAGTCTTTTGAAATCTGATGGGCATTTATTTGAGTCCTTGGGAGAATTCCACATATGCTCCCACTTTGCCCCAGCCCCTCTCTTCTTAAAAAATCTGCCATTTGAACAGGGTTGTGTTAACTTTTTATATCCTTTGTAACCTCTCCTTACCTCTTTTTTAATAGTTGTATTATTGACTGTCTTTACTGTATTAACAAAAATAAAAATGTCCTGTGATTTAAATACATACATACCCGTCCATCCATTTTCTGTACCGCTTATACTCACAATGGTCGTTGGCGTGCTGGAGCCTATTCCAGCTATCTTCGGGCCCTGAACTGGTCACCAGCCAATCACAGGGCACATAGAAACAAACCACCATTTACACCTATGAGCAATTTAGAGTCTTCAATCACCTTAGCATGCATGTTTTTGGGATGTGGGAGGAAACCAGAGTACCCGGAGAAAACCCAGACAGGCACGGGGAGAACATGCAAACTCCGCACAGGCGAGGCCGGGACATGAACCCCCATCCTCAGAACTGTGAGGCAGATGTGCTAACCAGTCGTCCACCGTGCTGCCTACATACAATGAGTACGGAAAGTTTTCAGACCCCCTTAAATGTTTCACTCTTTGTTACATTGCAGCTATTTGCTAAAATCATTGAAGTTAATTTTTCCCTCATTAATGTACACACAGCACCCCATATTGACAGAAAAAAACTTAATTGTTGAGATTTTTGCAGATTTATTAAAAAAGAAAAACTGAAAACTCACACAGCTATAAGTGTTCAGACCCTTTGCTCAGTATTTAGTAGAAGCACCCTTTTGAGCTAATACAGCCATGAGTCTTTTTGGGAAAGTTTTTCACAACTGGATTTGGGGATCCTCTGCCATTCCTCCTTGCAGACCCTCTCCAGTTCTGTCAGGTTGGATGGTGAACGTTGGCGGACAGTCATTTTCAGGTCTTTCCAGAGATTCTCAATTGGGTTTAAGTCAGGGCTCTGGCTGGGCCATTCAAAAACAGTCACGGAGTTGTTCTGAAGCCACGGTATTTTAGCTGTGTGCTTTGGGTCATTGTAATAATAAATAAATAATAAAGATAATAAAAAATATTGGTTAGACTGGTTAGAGCGTCAGCCTCACAGTTCTGAGGACCCGGTTCAATCCCCGGCCCCGACTGTGTGGAGTTTGCATGTTCTCCCCGTGCCTGCGTGGGTTTTCTCCGGGCACTCCGGTTTCCTCCCACATCCCAAAAACATGCATAAATTGGAGACTCTAAATTGCCCGTAGGTGTGCATGTGAGTGCGAATGGTTGTCTGTTTGTATGTGCCCTGCGATTGGCTGTCAACCAGTTCAGGGTGTACCCCGCCTCCTGCCCGATGACAGCTGGGATAGGCTCCAGCACGCCCGCGACCCTAGTGAGGAGAAGCGGCTCAGAAAATGGATGGATGGATAAATAATAACAAATAAATCATATTATAATATTATAGTATCATAAAATAACAATAGTATCATCAATCATAGCTGGACTCCAATAAAGGTGTGGAACCATTTTAAGGATGATCAGAAGAAATAGACAGCACCCGAGGTAAATATATATGTCACAGCAAAGGGTCTGAATACTTATGGCTGTGTGATATTTCAGTTTTTCTTTTTTAATAAAACATCAAAAATTTCAATCACGTTTTTTTTCTGTGTACATTAATGAGGAAAAAAATGAAAAATTATTTTAACAAATGGCTGCAATATAACAAAGAGTAAAAAATTTAAGGGGGTCTGAAAACTTTCCGTACCCACTGTACATACCGATTTTCTTAATTGAATGAATAATTTTGCGGATGGGTGTCCTTTTTTAGCTTGAGTACCAGCTGTCCTCAAAAATGTTTGTGCATGTGCCTGCCAAGGCCTACCATGCCAAAAGAATAACATCCAGTGAGACTGCACTGTAAATACAATTTGTTTCTAATTTCACAGAAAACCTCTAGAAATTGCTCCTTACCAATGTTGAATGTTATTTTGATGGAGAGTGGGGCAAAGGTTGAATATGTTTGCAAATGGGCAATGCCATTGAACTTTTTCAATGCAAAGTCCCATTCCTGCAAAGAAAAATATCAGAGCACATTTGTGACTTTGCCATGATATGGCACAGAGGATGGCCAGTATGAAGTAAACACATGCAAAATGCCTGTGAAATGTTGCTACTTGCCTGTATTAAACCAAGGAAGCAAAACAACATGAGGTTCTTGTCCAGTAGGTCACCATCAAAATGTCCTTCATCCTTCAGTCTGTAGAAGAGGTCCAGCCAGAATTCCCCACACTCTCTCGACGGAGAAAGCCCCACCAACTCTCGATTCTCTGAATCTGTGAATCTGTGCTTCTCCCAACAACAAAGCTCTTTTCACCAGCATGAACATCATTGTGGGTCCCATGAAGGAAACGCTGCATATCTCGGATGGAACTGTTTTCTGTCCCGATGTCAGATCTCACGATGCGTGCCCATCCACCGAATTCCTTCATGGTTTCAATAAAGTAGCCACTGATGACTTTTGGATCATTGCTTGTATGGTATGCATTCAGCCACAGAATTTGCCTTGAAAAAACATCAATGGCTCCACTGATACAAATGCCAAATGGTTTTAATTTGTCGTCCGAATCAACATGCCAGACAAAATTTGGACCCTTGGCAAAGTATGCTCGTCTGTGCAGTCGTCTTCTCCTTCTAAATTCGGTTGGAGCCATGCAAAGCCCCTGAGCCTTGTCGCTCCTCCCTGATGAAGTCCACAACTGTCTCTGGTTGGTCATAATAGATTCGGCGAAACAATCCATGCTTCTTCAGAATTTGTCTGAGGGTCCTCAAACTAAGATCAATCCTGTGTTTGGAGTTCAGCACGTGCAGAATGTGTTAGTAGTTAAGTCCCAAATGAAAGTAAAACTCTATGAGTTCTTGTTGATCCATAATTGAAACCAGGACTTGTCAAACATCACACCAGTTCTGTAGGGGGGGAATAGAATTCTGTTAAGATTTCCAATTACACTGGAGAATGGATATGTGATCAAATGAATAATTAATTGGAGTATCATTTAGCAAATTTATTTACATAGGCGCGGCACGGTGGCCGACTGGATAGAGCGTCAGCCTCACAGTTCTGAGGACCCGGTGCTATTTTTTTTGGTGGGGGGGGGGGGGGGGGGGGGGGCAGTGGGGGGTTCCTTCCTAAACGTTTGGGAACCCCTGTGATAAGGAATGAGGAAGATATCTAGACGGCTGCCCAAAATCTCTTCCTGAACACTCCTTAAATCGGAGCATGCGGGGTATAGAAGAGCTTTATATGATAGCATGACTCCAGTGAATGTCTTAAAAGTCTGATAAAAATATCGTTGCAGAGAAACGTGCATTCATTATAGCCGACCACTGCCAATATCAACCCCCTCAAACTTTGTCTTCCAGTTGAAAAAGAAAATCTGGTAGCTCAGTACGGCAGTAAATATCCCCAACAAATTGTTATTATGAAACAAAAAGGTGAATAACTGCAGAGAAGATACTTACATTACTTGATCGATCACAGACGCATTTGTCTGTCTACAAACTTCCACTTCTGCGGCGAAAACTCAACTCAACTAGGACTCCTTTGGTGGCCGCTATGTGCCAGAAAAAAAAACACACTAACGTCAACACATCGGGGATACGAAGGTTGTCATGATAGCGTGATTGCAGCGAGCGAATGCTTAAAAGCACGGAAAGTGAAAGGAAACACGCAGGCTAATTGTAGCCGGTCCTGCTATATAATGATCAATCCCCTCGAACTACAGCAATATTGCCTTTCAGTTGAAAAAATGGGACGTAGGATATATCACGACATGACAATTTATACACAGAATTCACACCAGTAAGAATATCACATCCAAATAGAACTTACTTCACTTGACAGATATATACGTAGGTATACGGAGCCCCAGACATTTGTTAAATTGAGGGTACGGATTACTAAACTGAGGGTACAGTTTACTAAACTGAGGGTACGGATTACTAAACTGAGGGTATGGATTACTAAACTGAGGGAACGTATTACTAAACTGAGGGTACAGTTTACTAAACTGAGGGTGCAGATTACTAAACTGAGGGTACAGTTTACTAAACTGAGGGTACAGATTACTAAATTGAGGGTACAGTTTACTAAACTGAGGGTCCAGATTACTAAATTGAGGGAACGGATTACTAAATTGAGGGAACACATTATCAATGAATTTTATTTTTCTCATACCTTGGCACCAGGGGGGCTCCGTACTTTTCTATGAATTCTCCCCATATGCATATTATGGAAGGAAATTTTTCGGCACGGTGGGAGACTGGTTAGAGCGTCTGTCTCACAGTTCTGAGGACCAGGGTTCAATCCCCAGCCCCGCCTATTTGGAGTTTGCATGTTCTCCCCGTGCCTGTGTGCGTTTTCTCCGGGCACTCCGGTTTCCTCCCACATCCCAAAAACATGCGTGGTAGATTGATTGAAGACTCTAGCTTGCCCGTAGGTGTGAATGTGAGTGCGAATGGTTGTTTGTCTCTATGTGCCCTGCGATTGGCTGCCAACCAGTTCAGGGTGTACCCCGGCTCCTGCCCGATGATAGCTGGGATAGGCTCCAGCACGCCTGCGACCTTAGTGAGGAGAAGCGGCTCAGAAAATGGATGGATGTATGGAAGGACATTTTGACAAAAAATGGTAGAAAAACCCGAATTGGTATTGCGAGATTCAGGTCACGGAGGGGGAAAAGGTGGCAATTCACAAAGTTACTGTTACACTATACGGGATTAAGGTATGTAGGGGAGAAGAAACAGAAAAAGGAAAGAGAGAAAATAAGTAAGTGATTAGATAAAAAAGAGGAAGAAGGACAAATCAGAAAGACTGAGCCTTTGCTTCTTGAGTTACACCGTCTAAAAGACAGACTAGTTGTAGAAATAAAACGTCTAAAAAAACAGTCCGTCTTTAAGAAATCCGCAGTCAACTCTAAAATCGCTGAAAAAGAACAAGCTCTGTGTACAGTGATGAATGTACTTGCATCGGTGGGGATGATTGAACCAAAAGATGATGCCATAATTATGGCATTACAAAAGGAAAAAAACAGAAAGAAAGGAGGATGAAATTGAAAAATAAAAAATCCCATCATATGTGCAGGCACCACAAACTTCCTCACTATATCCAGAACTAACAGTACTTCACTTTATGAAAAGATGGATAGACAAAAAGACTTCTGAAAACAGATAGAACAAATGCAGAAAACCTTGCTCAAACTCCAACGAGGCACTGCCAGAGAATATGTGTCAAAAAAAAAAAAAAAACAGGCACTACCTGTCATGGCACCTCAACTACTGTCGCAGGACCCGACGTGGGCCACTTTGCTACTACAGCAGCAGACTAGAGGGGGGGTCAGAGGACGTTTCAGGGGTCACTCCCGCGGCGCGAACTCCATAAGATTCTTTGCATGTGGAAAAACTGGACATGTTGCACGTGTCTGTCGAGGCCCTGCTGAAGCACAGAGTAACTACAGTTGTTACGCCTGTGGACAAGAGGGACACACTGCCAACTGTTGTCCCGACCTGCTGCCCAGAGGACGCGGTGAAACAACAGGACGAGGCAGGGGAAATGTGCCAAAGAGACATTTTATAATGCTGCCATTGTCTGTGTACTACACGGACTTGACATTGTGTTTCCAGATGGAACCATGCTGCCGGCCAAAGGAGACTTGCGTACACATGTGCTGGCATGTGTCCAACAAAAAACTGTGACTCTTGTTGCTGACATCTATTGGGGACTGCTCGACACGTGTCAAATAAATAACAGCGTGCTGCAGGCATTTGCGGAGTGGAAGACGTGGATTTTGTCCTTGGGGCCATTCCTGCCACCCCCTGACCCTCCACATTGTACCTTGTTCTATGATAGAGAACACAATTTGATTAATTTTTGAAAACTATCAGACACTCATGGTATTTTACCAACTAATAGAATAGTGGTGGGACGAGAGGGTGTTGGGGCAGTGGTTCACCTGACATCGGATTTATTGCCTTGGTTTAAAATGCCATTTTCTGCGCCTCACATTTCATTGGCACTTAAACGAGAAGGATTAAGAAATCTGTCGGCTAAACTCAATTGGACACACGATGAGAAAGAACTCTTCATACAAATTAAACAAGAATTAAGTCAAGCCATTGGTTTGGCACTTCCTAACTATAAACTACCGTTTCATTTGGACATCTCTAACAAAACTCCTACTGCTGCTGCAGTATTGTACCAACTAGTACGGGGCGAAAGAAAGGTGCTACTACACACGAGGGTTTTGTTAGAACCAATAGTAGCACGTGCATCTGATTGCGAGAGGTATGCAGCAGCAGCTGCGGCTCTTATCGAAAAATGTGCACATGTGGTGCTTATGCACCCGCTCTGCATACACACCACACACTCCACAACCGCTTTCATCAACTCATGACGATTTACCTTTTCAAACAAGCAAAAAATGAAAAATTATCATTGTTAGAACAACCGCATATTCAGTTTACACCTGTCAATACTAACATGGCCGACGGTGTAACTGAAGGAATGCATTGGTTGGAGGAGAAGGCAAGAAAAGACAAAGCATGTCGTTCAGATTTATTGTCGGAACTGTTGAAGGAAGGGAGAAAGTTGTTTACTGATGGTTGTTGTTATAGGAAAAACAATGGGGAACTAGTGGCTGGATGGGCTGTAATTGAACTAGTCGTGAACGAAATGAGTTGTTGAACATATGAATGCAACTTTAAAACAAAAATTGGCTAAATGCTGTGCACAGTCAAATATGTCATGGTTGAGAGCTCTCCCAATTGTGCTCATTTCCATCAGATCATCTGTAAATAGTACACACAAACTCAGCCCTTTCAAAATATACCATGGTTTTTCTTCTTCTTTTCCTGGTCCAGTTTCTGGCTCATCTTTTGAGTCACTTTCTTCCTCGTCCAGCCTGTCTAACTTTGATCAATTAAGAGGTGTTCTTGTCAGAATAAAAGTATATGTTATCTCATGTTTACTCTAATCCTATTTCAAAGCATGCATTTAGCAGTATAATGTTGATTGAGTATAATGTTGATTGTATCATGTGTATTGAAGTTGTCTGTGAGTCTGTTTACATGTTGCTGCTATGTGCTCCCCCAACTTTATAGCAGCAACAGCTGTCTAACTAGGAACCGCCCTAAGAAAATAAAAAGGGAGGGATCGACAGAGTGTGTTCAGAGCGGTAGGAGTTTGTAAACTGCGAACAACTCTTAGCATTATCCTCGCGAGTATATAAACCATCTCTTGTCTTCCTTCCTTGTTTATTGTTTATTAAATGTTCTAGGTTGTTTGAACCTTACAGTTCTGTCCAGCTTTGCAGGCATCCAGTCGGACGGCGATAATCCACCTGCATCTGGTTGGGTTCGAGTGATAAAGAGGAATTGGTCTGAACCAAGGTGGACGGGACCGTTCACCGTGACTGCGAGGACTGCACACGCCTACCAACTTGTAGGAAAAGGGACTACCTGGTTCCACAGGTCACAACATCGTGTTGCCAAACCACTTTGATTGTTTCATTAGTGTTGCATTTATTGCCTCAAGTTGCATTCGGCAAACAGGGGGAATTTAGTAGACAAACAATTCATATAGCAGGAGAAAGGGTACCAAGCAAATGTGGAATACCATTCCAAATTACAATTAATCACAATGAAATGAACAAACAATGCTTATGTTTTTTTACTTAAGTGAAGTGATTAACTGTGGAGGCTATAACAGCTCGTATCGAGGAACAGACATTTACTTATGTTTCGACCAAACGGTACAGACCCGATGCGTTCAGAATTTGCCATATAGTCACACATGGTGTCAGACATGGGGCCAACCACCCATTTTACCGGCAGGTGGACCCCACAAAAAATGTTGGACAAAGGCATTGAGGGCCACAAAAACCACAATGCAATAATGGATACAATAAAATTCCAAAGAAATTATGATAAAACACAAAACCCTATTATGCTAATCATCAATGGTACAAACACAACATTCATATTTAGTGATAGGAGCGAATGTTTCTAGAAGAGACCCACGTGGTCTTATCCACATCAATGTATTTGAGGAAGAATCAACCGCTAACAACCAATCAAGTTCTGAGGCTGTCGCAAACCCTCCTGTCGTACAAATAGTTAACAACCCACCGAGCATAGTGGAAATTTTCAACACAGACAAAATTACATCAGGTCCAAATACTTAACCCACCTAGCATAGTGGAAATTTTCAACACAGACAAAATTACATCAGGTCAAATTTTAGCTTTAGCCACAGGATACACAACAAAACCTGTGGATAGCCTAATTAAAAGAAACGGCCCGACTTGGCAATTTTGGGGATTGTATAATGTGTGCAGCCGCACGACCCACTGTATGTTCAGCTCCAGAACCAATTATGGATATTGATTCACTAAATTGCATGATTGAAATATACAAAATAGACCATAATGTTAGTATGAGAATATGTGGCCAAAATTACCTAAAAGTACAGGACCACTCATGGCCCATTCTGCAGAAGGAAATTACACTTGTTTAAAGCATGACAGAATGAACCAGAACAAAACTAAATATGTGGGTGTATTTCCATTTTGTCATAATATAATAGATGTCACTACATGGGGAAATATTACGTTATTGAGCAAAAGGTCTTTAGGTGATTTGGCATATATGTGTGAAATTATTGTAGTACGAGCTGTATTACCTGACAAATGGAAAGGGACGTGTACGATGATTTCATATGTGGCGTCAACGACTGTAATTTTCGCCAAGGATCAAATAATGCGGGTTGAAAATCTGCTTCGAGTGTGATTAGACTGACAAAAACTGTCTGTTTGCTCTCCTTGGCTTTCCAGTCCAACAGAAATTGGTACGAGGGTGTTATCATTGTTTCTGCCCTACATTGCCACGAAACAACACAAGGGATATTTGTGAGGATGGCCCAGCGCGCCAAGTTGGTGAATTACGTTTGCAAAGTCTTCGCATATGACCCACTTCTGACAAGATGTGACCAATAAACACTTGGTTCCTGTCCAGTACCGGGAGGGGAAAATGTGTGTTTTGCAAGCAGAAGGAGTTTGTACTCATTTACCTCAACAGGAGCTTAATTTACATTAAACAGTCAAGCTGCATTGGCCGGGAATCGGACCCCAGTCAGAAGGAGCTTCAACTCCCACCTCTGGCAAAACTTTGTCCATGTCCCGGGGGAAGCAGGGGACATTAAGTCCGAGTGGTCCATGTTCTGTCAACAGACTTTGTCTTCAATCTCATGCTCTTGACTTGGATTCCTACATTTCAGATGAGTATTGAATCAGTAAGTCAGAGGCACTAGCATGCATATAAACATCAGAAAACTATGATGCAATGAATAACAAAACAATCGAAGTCTGTCGGAGTGGGCGAGCCGTCCAAGCAACTCCATTCAGTTTGCTGTCTCTACGGGTATGCGGGTTGAAATTCTGCTTCGAGTGTGATTAGACTGACAAAAACTGTCTGTTTCATCTCCTTGGCTTTCCAGTCCAACAGAAATTGGTACTAGGGTGTTATCATTGCTTCAGCCCAACACTGCCACGAAACAACAAAAGGGATATTTGTGAGGATGGCCCAGCGCGCCAAGTTGGTGAATTACGTTTGCAAAGTCTACGCATATGACCCACTTCTGACAAGATGTCACCAAAAAACACTTGGTTCCTGTCCTCGGTTGTCCAGTACCGGGAGGGGAAAATGTGTGTTTTGCAAGCAGAAGGAGTTTGTACTCATTTACCTCAAATAGAGCTTAATTTACACTAAACAGTCAAGCTGCATTGGCCAGGAATCAGACCCAGGCCTCCCGCGTAGCAGGCGAGAATTCTACCACTGAACCACCAATGCTTGGTATGGTGGATCTTGCACTTTGACCACATTCCTATGCTCTCGAACGGGTCCCCCACCGGATGAGCAGACCCCGGGGTGAATAAAGACCCAGACCCTGTTTTTCCTCTAAACAAGATAATATCAAACTGTCAGGATGGCCGAGCGGTCCAAGGTGCTGCATTAAGGTTGCAGTTTCTATGGAGGCTTGGGTTCAAATCCCACTCCTGACAGTGTCTAATGTATAAAGACAATGTACCCATTCTGTCTTTTATTTCCTTGCTCGTCACAGACTGTCAATAATGAACACCATCTTCACACATAAGGGTTTCCAGATGAGCTCTTGACACCAGGACAACCTAAGGCCGCAGTTCGATGATCAACTTTGTGGTCATGTCATCGGTCTTGTTGCCACATTTCTTGGACACTGGGGTCAAAAGAGGGGCGGAGCTTCAATCTGATTCCCACCAGGTGGTGTGTTTGGCCTCACGTGCCACCGGGGTGGGGAAGCCTCAGGCCCAGCCTCCTTGCGAGGAGATCCTCCAACCTATAACGGAACTTACGGACGGCTTTGCACCCGAGGACAAGATGTTCGTAGTCCTCGGGTGCCTCGTTACACACCATACAATCCCTGCCATAAACGCTAGGACAAATAGCATTGAGTGTTGTGCAAGAGAATATGATTCTATGTCGTAATTTGAAGTCAGTATTACTGATCTTTGGTGCGGTATACCAATTGAAGATATTGGCCCAGATGGATGTTATGGTCAGTGCAGGGAACGTCCGTGCCCATGTGCATTCCGCTGCAGGTCTCCGGAACACTCCGGCTATCAAAACCTTGTCAAGGCATTTTGTGCTACACTCCAACAAACCAAAAAACCTTTTCCCGTCGACCAGCACAAAACCGACATCCGGCTCCGCCCCCGGGTCCTATCCAGAGGATGAACCCTCCAGAAAAGACCCCCAATTCCGGAGTATGGATTCCCTGATTCTTCCAGCCAAGCACGAAACAACCGCTCTGCGGAAGAGGACTCCCCACGACCGAAACAGAGTCCGAACCCTGACAATGTCATAGTTCCCGCTCCCTTCTCATAAATCCCCAATCGTACTTATTCCTGCCCTGTCAAAGGTCTCGCTGAACATTCTCTCCCCACTCCCCGGCCCTCCGCCTCAGCGGAACTTTCAGCAATTGTTGCAGCGACTTTGGCTCTGCTCTCACGCATGGCCTGAGCGACCACCATGCCTCCAGAACCTCCCTCTCAAAGGGATCTTTGAGAGGGAGGAAAATCATCATTTTTTGATGATTTTCAGCCTTAAAGATTTTCTTCTTCCTGTCCATGATCCCCTATGAGCATAGCATGACTCACCAGACCCTTTTCTCTCTTCCACATAAAACGGCTGAAAATTACCTTTAGCTTACTCAAAATGTCACCAGGCAAATCAGTAACAGCCAGGGCATGTACCAACTTTGAAATACCCGAAGCGTTTATCACTAAGACTTTACGTTTCAGGGTTAGATTTCTCAACCGCCATACGTTAAGTTGACTTTCTATTTTATTCAAAATGTTCTCCAATGTTTTCCTATTACATACCTCCGCAAGCTTACCCAACAAGACCCCCAGAACTTTGTAGCTGTTCCCGGCCTCACGAAAACCCCAGGTGCAAGGAGTAGCCTGCGACGCACCAAACACAGCCATAGTCGTCTTATTAGTATTTATCTTTGCGCAGAGGCCTGGCAGTAAACATTCAGTTCATGGAGAGCCATTTTAAGACTCTCTACATCCCTGACTAACAAATTTGTGTCATCTGCATATTGTATACTGCATATCTGCAGATTGAATAATTCTAACTTCATTGTTTGCTGGTGTCAGAATACCCCTAATATCATTATTCTGTTTGAGCAGGGCAGCCAGCGGTTCCGCCACAAGGCTGTAAAGCAGTGAGGACAAAGGGCATCCCTGTCTCACCGACCTCCCCAGCCTCACAGGGCCCGTCAGCAACCCATTGACTTTGATCCTACTAAAAGCACTTAAATATAACCTCTGAATCCATCCTACGAAGATTTGACCGAAACCAAACTTCTTCAAAACCAACCATAAGAATTCATGCTCAACTCTGTAAAATTATTTCTCAAAATCAACGCATAGATGGATCCCACGCGCATCATTCATCTGTTTGATCCAATATTTTAGAGTCAAAATTGTGTCAGCAATTTCCCTGCGTATATGTTTGTGTTTCTGAAATAATATTGCCTATCACCACTTTAAACCTATTCGCTAAAACTTTTGCTGGGACCTTGTAGTCACTGTTCAACAAACTAATGGGCCTGTAATTACCAAGATTTGTATGGTCCTCCTGTTTAAAAATCAGTGCAACAATCCCTTCGCTGAAAGTCGGGGCAACCCGATCAAATGTCTGCATACTTGTAAAAACCCTATGCAATATCGCCCATATTGCAATTTATGCAATATGGGCGTGAGTTGGCTTACAAACGCTTTGTAAAATTCAGCAGTTATTCCATCCCTCCCTGGGCTTTTGTTATTATTCAAAGACAATATAGCGCCAGGCAATATAGCACAATATAGCGCCTGGTTAGCACGTCAGCCTCACAGTTCTGAGGAGCGGGGTTCAATCCCTGGCCCCGCCTGTGTGGAGTTTGCATGTTCTCCCCGTGCCTGCGTGGGTTTTCTCCGGGCACTCCGGTTTCCTCCCACATCCCAAAAACATGCATGAATTGAAGACTCTAAATTGCCCGTAGGTGTGAATGTGAATGTGAGTGCAATTGGTTGTTTGTTTGTATGTGCCCTGCGATTGGGTGGCAACCAGTTCAGGGTGTACCCTGTCTCCTGCCCGATGTTGGCTGGGATAGGCTCCAGCATGCCCGCGACCCTAGTGAAGAGAAGCGGCTCAGAAAATGCATGGATGGAATATAGCGCTAAAAACTTCTGCTGTGGTGTCCTTGAGCAAGACACTGATACCCCGAAATGCTCCCCGGGCGCTTCAGCTGCCCCCTGCTCCAGTGTGTTCCACTAACATGTGTATGTGTTCACTGTGATTGGTTAAATGCAGAGAACAAATTTCGTGTGCATGCATGCATGTTCATGACAATAAAAGATGATTCTTCTTCTTCTTCAGAGATTTGAGCATCACACCATTCCATATCCTCTTGGGTCAAAGCCTTATTTAAAGCACCAACTGCCTCCAGAGCATTATTACTTCAGGTGCATTGTGATGAAAATAAATCTTGTAAAAACACTCCACTTCCTCCAAAATGTCCCCATCATCCGATAGCACCTTATTTGATCTTCTCGACACTCTTCTTCTTTTCCTTTCGGCTTGTCCCTTTAGGGGTCGCCACAGCGCGTCATCCTTTTCCATGTAAGCCTATCTCCTGCATCCTTCTCTCGAACACCAACTGCCCTCATGTCTTCCCTCACGACATCCATCAACCTTCTCTTTGGTCTATTTCTCCTCTGGACGTGACCAAACCATCAAAGTCTGCTCTCTCTAACTTTGTCTCCAAAACATCGAACCTCGACTGTCCCTCTGATGAGCTCATTTATAATTTTATCCAACCCGGTCACTCCGAGAGCGAACCTCAACAAGAACTTCTCGACACTAAAGAATTAAAATGGGCCTTACTCTGTTTTGCTTTCTCGAGTCCAAATAAAGAAGCAGTGGAGCGCTCCCCTTCCACTGCGTATTGCGCCCTCGCCCTAAGGACCGCACCTCTAAAATTTTTTATTTCCATTGACTCCAATTTATTCCTCAGCAAGAACAGCTCAGGGCCTACTGGCCCCTGCCGATGCGCAGCATCTGTCGTAATTTCCAGTAACCGATTTCTTACGGCCCTCTCCTCCAATTTCTCTAACCAGTTTGTCTTCTAACCAGTTTTTCTTCTTACAGTATCTTTTTAATCCTCGTTTTAAAACTCTCCCACCAGTCTATAACGTTGTCAACACATTCAAGCTCCATCTCAGCCCAGCCAAGGAGCCCGCTCACCCTGGAAACGTAGCAATCATCCTTCAGAAGGGAGTTGTTTAGCACCCAAAGCCCGCTGGTCCTCTGACTTCCCCCAAGTACAAGGTCAACGGAGAGCAACGCATGGTCACTCTGACTCGACCATGTGTACAGAGGCCTGTCCAGGTTCTGCACAAGAGAGGCTGATGTTGAACAGAGATCGATGCGTGATTACTTCAGTTCATTTTGGACAATCTGCGCCCTGGAGAAAACTGTCCGACTTAGATTTAAAGTCCTCCAGATTTCTACCATATTACTACCAGTCATCAGATCTAAAAGACAATTTCTGCTAACATCAGTCCTAAAAACATTATTTACACTGACATCCAGTTTACTGAGATATGTATTGAAATCACCAATCAACAAGGTTCTATCAATCACAAAGGAGAACACATGGAGGAAAAAGTCCCTCCTATATAACTCCACATTGGGAGCATAAATGTTTATCAACCGGAACTTCAATGGTCATTCATATTCGACCACAATGAATCACCCCTGATTATCAGCATGCACTAGGGTGGGATAACCTAAGGGCCCGCATTTCGTCAAAATGGCAACCCCACAAGACCTTGATGTGCCTAATGCCACACGAAACGAACCCAGCTTCATATTTCCTATTATTTTAACGTGCTCGGCCTCCCACCAGGTTTCTTGCAAGCACAATATATCCCACTTGGTGTGGCACATAATGTTATGAATTTTATGGTCACTACGAAGACCACAGGCATTTGCTGACACCAGAAGAAAATTCATCATAAGCAAAAAAGAAAAGATGGACTCGTCGAGTCTACTTACATTTTTTAAGCCCGCCCTTTCCAGTGCCTTCGCATTGCCGTTTCTTCCGCTCCATCACATCACACTCCATATGACTCATCTGAGTCCAGGACAGGTTCTAGGGTGGCAGAGGAACGGGTAATACGAGGGGGCAATCGCTGTGGCACGGGAAAACGCGCCAGCTGCTCAATCGAAACCTCCCTTCCTGAGAGCCCAGTCTGATGCCTCCCCTCACTGTTCTGTGAGGTGCCTCCCTTCTGAATAGAAGACACAGACTGTATTTGCTCTTTCCTCCGCTTAGGACTTTTAATCGTCGGCCTCGGAGTACGCCTAAATTCAATAGTCGCATCCTCCTGTTCAGGGGCAGAGAGTGGAGACGGCCCAGCACTCACCCCCATCTCAGGTTCAACCTATGCCACCCAGGCATCAGGGATAGGGTTTTCCTCCCCTCCCCCCCGTTCAAGAGTAGGGCGAGGAACAATCTCTCCAGCCCCCACTGTCACAGGCGCCTCCACCAGCAAACGTGTCATACTTGATTCCCCCAAACCAGCAGCCAGCGATCCAAACGAAACAGGGAGGATGGAAGACTTGGCATCAGCAGCCCGTGCACAAGGCATCCCCCCATCTAATTTCCCCTTTTCACAAACACAGAGAGGAACATATTGCCTGCATGTAGCATACCTTTGCGAATTGGGCACCTGACACTCGCGGGCATAATGCCCCTGGACCCCACACTTCCTACACAGAAACTCAGGACTGTCCGTGTACACATGGCTGGGAGAGAGACACCCTCGACAAACCTTAACCTGTCGATCGTGAATAACATGAAAGTACTCCGGACCTGTCGCTGTGACAAACCTAGCCGAGTAAGGCAGGGACTGTACAGTGGTGGTGAATTTCACCTTTACAAACCTCGGAGGAAAAAGGTCACAAACAAAAAAAAAAAATCTAAACAAAAAGCAAAAACCACAGGTAACAGGTAACCAGAGGAGGACAGAGCTCCTGCAGCCTGTACTGCTCAAGCTTTACTAACAAGTGCAGCTGTGCCAAACGCCCACACTTGCAGCCACTCTACCACACAACGGGCGTTCTCAGGGTAGTATGGCCGTAAGCCACATGTTTGCCTGAAAATCAACATTTTATATTTAAAAAAAAAATAATAATAATAATTTTCTCCGCTTAAAAATATCTCGAGCGGATCGCGTCATCTTTATTCTCCAATTGCTGGTTGGTCTATTTTGGATTTTTTTGTGTGGATGATGCAAACTCATTCTCAACACAACAAATGTGTGATCAGATCATAGATTTTGAAAAGTAAACACACTAGAGAATTTGAGAACTTGCACACAGCCAAAACACAGACAAGAGCATGCAAAATCCCTTGGACCCTCCACATCCTGGTCACCACCTCTTCAGAATCAGAATCATCTTTATTTGCCAAGTATGTCCAAACAAATTAATTTATTTCAATTTAATTGAATACACTACAAAGACAAAATACTAGCTATACTACTAAAATACCAGAGCCGCTCTCGTACGACAACAGACAGTCAATTGACAGAGAACACTTTTGAGACATAAAGATATTGACAAAAAACAGTCACTGAACAATAAAGGGTTGCTAGTTATCCGGTAATGCCGGTACATTTATTTAATTTTTTTTGACAACTGTGCAAAAAGATGCAGAGTACTCTTGTACTTAGAGCAGTTCGAAAGACTACTATTGCAATAACCAGCGTTATCCCAAAAAGGTAACCTATTATCTACAATTTGGAAGAATCTACTTGGTCAAGACAGTCTATCATGCTCCAAGGCATCTACTTAAGGTTTACCATTAACTAGGAAAAACAATTATCCTAATAAGGCTAAATCACTCCCTGCGTCCCCTCGTTGCCTCCTGAGGCCACACGTGAATACCAAACAGCCAAATAAACCAAATCTCCTCCCCGCGAACAATAACGAGCCAATCCTAAATGTATGCATTTGTACGTGCAGCCTCGTGGAAGCGCCAAAATTTCGCGGCTCTCAGTCGAAAAACCTTTCTCTGAAGAGACGAGGAAAAGAGAGAGAGCCATATCAAGCCTCCTTCAAAGCCCCGTACAGCAAATCGCCCAAAGGGACCCTGACACGGATGACAAAACATGCACAACAGAATAATACAATCATCGAAATAAATGAACAAAAACAGAGTAAACCACAAAAATAAAACTGTGGAACCAAACATTAAAATACACACAACCGAAAACAGAAACAATTCTTAATAGTGGTCCCCCTCCATATGGTCTACAGTTCGTGACATTGCTGAAGAAACTTTTAACCATGCAGCCCGGGGCCCGCTGTCCATAATCACAGTCCAAGAACAAATCCCAGAGTCCAGGTCTACACAAGCGGGACCCCGAACAGCTCCAGAACACTCCTGGAAAAACAAAAACATCTGCCAGTATTTCGCAACAAAATCAAACATAATACAACAAATTCAACCGGATAGCTAACAATACATCATATGGAGAGCAGTCATGTCCACAGAGCTCGAGCCGAACCAGCAAGGAAAGTCGCTTAATACTTAACTGCCCAATACCCGCCTTGCATTGCCTTAGGTCTCCAATCAATGTGGACATGACTCCTGTGCGTACACCACTGAACATCACTCTTATGAAACAAAACAGCACAAAGGAATCTTTGCACAGAAAATGACTTAACGTCGAATTAAAAACAATACACACAAAGTTCACATTGGATATGCATCTAGTACCGTGGACTCCATTGTTACCACATCACCATTAGTTTCATCACCCTTTAATATTGGCAATTGTATTATGTCTCCCGGCATTACAACGCCAACCCACCGGAGGATCATGGCCTTGGAAAATGTGAGCAGCAAGGTGCAGAAGCATAACATGACACACAAAGCCAATCCGAGCGCTGCCATCATTTGAAGTAACACTGCACCCATAGGCCCAAACCTATCTTGTAACCAAGTATTGGCTGACCACCCAGCTTCAGCCGATGGGCCAAAAGCATGTCTTATGACCTTTAACGCTTCCACTACGGTGATATTATCTGAGTTGTCTGGTATCAAAGTGTAACAAGCATCTCCGGTCAAATTCAGAGAAACACACAAACCACCCTGCCTGGCCAAAATGTAGTCCAGTGCTATGTCGTGTTTAAGCAGAGTTAGTCGATGGCTTCTCTGTGTATTTGACGAAAGCTCGAATCACTTCATCATTTCATTAGCAAAACCCTGCAAAGTGTACATTATATTATCAATGTGATCAGCTAAAAATGTCACTCCATACCATGGGAAAAATCCAATGCCCCATTTTTCTCCTAAACTAATACACCAATGATATGCCTCCAATTTGTGTAACTGCGCCAATTTTCTCTTAGTCCTTGGCATCCTTAACTTCAATAGGTTGAACATTAACAGGCCCCTCACCTCGCTTAATAGTTATTACATCATACGGAAGCCGTAATGTTGCCGCATAGTATAATCCAGTACAACCATAAGGTAAAAATATGTAAGCCTTATCTCCACAGACCCACCAAATATCTTTAAAATTCCCCATAGTACTGTTTCCAACTAACGTATGGTTTGTTACCTGCAACGTCACACGTTGACCCTTGGCTTGTAAATAAAATGTCACTGAATAGGTCTTGAGCCTATCTCCAAATGGTTGAACTTAAAATTTCATCAAGTAATATACACACTCCAAAATTCCCATAAACCTTCCTGGACTCTGGTTGCTAGTTATCTGGTAAGGTCCATTTTTTAAATTGTATTTAATTTTATTTTTTTTGGACAATTGTGCAAACGATGCAGAGTCCTCTAGCACTTAGAGCAGTTCGAATGACTAATATTGTAATAGTCCGGTGCAATGACCATTGTGCAAAGGGCGCCGAGACTTCAAGGAGTGTATGCAGTTTAAAATTACGAGTAGTGCGATAATCTAGGACAATGTTGATTGTGCAAATGTTGCAGATACTCCTCAATCAGTGTGTAAATGGAGCAGATGCTACTCTGGCATGAGTGGCCAGTATTGGTCAACAACAGATATGCAAATAGTGTAGTGTGGCGAGACTACTACAGTGAGTCCACGAGTAATGTATAATTGGCCCCACAGAAATGTGACAAAGAACTCAAGTCATGTTGCTGAGGTGTCAAAAGCCAAAGGCCTTCCATTTGGCTTGACGTTTGTTTAAATCCCCTAAATCATTGTTTGCTACTTCTTGTGACCCCACCGGCCTGAAAAAATAGTTCTACTCCATTTCACGTGCGACTAACCTGTTCTCTGTGTGTTCACCTTGAGAGGTCAGAACCGCAGTTTTCCTTTCACCATCAGACTTCACGGGATCTTTATTCCGTCTACTGCCTTGAGAGGAAATGATACTTCCTTTAATAGTTATCCCCTGAGAGGGGACTCTAACTCGTCCTTTTTCTTCTACTACGTCGACAAAATGGGTCTTATAGGTAAGCGTTAACCATTTAGTAAGGTTACCTCGATTATTCGCTTCCGGTCTGATACAAGAACATGTATATGGTACCCAGTCTGTGGTTTGGACACGCTGTATGAATAGTGCACAGTCACCTTTGACCTCAAACCTCTTCAAAGTATTAAACAACAAGAAATTATTGTCGAAAGTTAACCTTGGCAGATCAAGTTTTTTCCCAAAGAACAGTATCATACTGCGGACACCCACATGGTAGTAAAATGGAATTCCCCAGAACTCCCTCAATCGTAATCATCATAACGAGTAGGTTTACTTCTTTGACGGGCTGGTCTTGGACACCTAGGTCCGGTGGTGGTAGCTGTTCCGCGGACTGGGTGTTTACTGCTCTCGATGACATGGGTCATTCTAGGTTCTGAAGGCGTGAACTTGAGTTCCTATGGGGCGTGTTGTAGATTGATGTTGCTGAACCTTTTTTCTCTTCCCTCAACGAGTGTGTCATTGTTGGTGCCCAGAGCATGTAGCTCAGGATCAGTCGAGGCTATATCCCCCGTGGATTGTATTTTACGTTTTATGTTGAAGATCCGCTTGTACTTCTCCTTCATCTTCTCCTTCGGGGACATGAAGTGGTTCGGGGCCATCCTTCTCATGTCTATACCTTTGTGTGGTTTCTTTTTCTGGTACTTTGACACAGTCTGACAAATGGTACCAGGTTGGTGACCCTTTAACCTGGACCACTGTGCCAGTGCTACGAACAACTTCAAATGGACCTTGTTGGTGTTCGTTGAACCATTTCCTCCTGAAAACATTCACAAATACCTTGTCACCAGGTTGCACTGTGTTCTTTCTATGTTCCCTGAGTCTCTCTTGCGCTTCGACTTGCTTCTGCCTGTCAACAACATATGTCGATATAGACCTATGTAAAGTCGACAAATACTTGACATACGGCTTCATCTCAGTTTCCAAAAGGGACACTCGGACCTTTCCCACTAATGCGCAAACATGGTGACGGCATTCGTCTACCTGTAACCAATTCATGTGGCATCATGTGTAAGTCGCAAAGTTCACTCGACCGACATGCCATTAACGCAAAAGGAAGCGCGGCTATCCAGTTGAGTCCCATATATTGACAAATTTTAACAATTCGATGTTTCAGCATGCCGTTCATCTTTTCACAAATGCCCTGACTTTGCGGATGATTCACAGCTCCCAATCGCTGCGTAATTCCGGATTTTTGGAAAATTATTCTGACCGTTTTATTATCCGAGGAAATCCGAACTGGAAGTCCCCACCGGCTTATGAGCTCACAACAACTTAGTTGGGCACGCTTCAGGCCATTGTGAAAATCTATCCACGACCACCAGCAAATATCTTTGATCTTTTCCCCTCAATAGGTTTTGTCATATCAACAAAGTCCTCAACTAGTTACCGCATTGGCCCGTTGGGGGATGGAATATAACCTGGAGGTGTCATCGCCCCTCTCCTGACATTTATTTTCAGACATATGATGCATCTGCCGAAAATATAGTCAATTTGTTGCAGCAAATATGGTGCCCAAAAACCATATTCTTTCGTAATTTTCCGCTTCACTTCCCCCCTTGTACAAGAATTGGAGACTCTAAATTGCCCGTAGGCATGACTGTGAGTGCGAATGGTTGTTTGTTCCTATGTGCCCTGCGATTGGCTGGCAACCATTTCAGGGTGTACCCCGCCTCCTGCCCGATGACACCTGGGATAGGCTCCAGCACCCCCGCGACCCTAGTGAGGAGAAGCGGCTCAGAAAATGGATGGAGGGACTTCCCCCCTTGCGACATGGGCATGGGAATGGTCACCTTGATCACGCCCTTCCGGGTCACATTGTCATGAGCTATGTGAGCATTGAATTCCCCAGCAGAGGCGCACTCACAAAAAAGGAAATAAAAGACAGATTGGACACATTGTCTTTATACATTAGACACTGTTAGGAATAGGATTTGAACCCACACCTCCATAGAGACTACAACCGGAATGCAGCGCCTCGGCCATCCTGACAGTGGTTTACTGCGTTGTTTAGAAGGAGCCAAGCGTGTAAGTCTTTATTCACCCCAGGGTCTGGTCATCCGTTGGGCGACCCGTTCGAGAGCATAGGCATGTAGTCAAAATACAAGAGCCACTATACCAAGCATTGGTGGTTCAGTGGTAGAATTCTCACCTGTCACGCGGGAGGCCCAGGTCTGATTCCCGGCCAATGCATTTTGACTGTTTTGTGTATATTAAGCTCTATCTGAGGTAAAAGAGTACAATCTCATTCTGCTTCTCCCCGACCTGTACTGGACGACCGAGGACAGGAACAAAGTGTTTGTTGGTCACATCTTGTCAGAAGTGGGTCATATGCATTGACTTGGCGAACGTAATTCCCAAACTTGGCGCGCTGGGCCATCCTCACAAATATCCCTTGTGTTGTTTCGTGGCAGTGTTGGGCAGAAACAATGATAACACCCTTGTACCAATTTTTGTTGGACTGGAAAGCCAAGGAGAGGAAACAGACAGTTTTTGTCAGTCTAATCACACAAGAAGCAGAATTTCAACCCGCATACCCGTAGATATTGTTACCTGAATGGAGTTGCT
Organism: Phycodurus eques; assembly: GCF_024500275.1. Taxonomy (NCBI): domain Eukaryota; kingdom Metazoa; phylum Chordata; class Actinopteri; order Syngnathiformes; family Syngnathidae; genus Phycodurus; species Phycodurus eques. The sequence continues at coordinate 101,344 of NC_084532.1, read as the reverse complement.
TGGACGGCTCAGCCACTCTGACAGACTTCGATTGTGTTGTTTTTCATTGCATCATAGTTTTCTGATGTTTATATGCATGCCAGTGCCTCTGACTTACTGACTCAATACTCATCTGAAATGTAGGAATCCAAGTCAAGAGCATGAGAATGAAGACAAAGTCTGTTGACAGACGGCAAGTCCGATGACATGACCACAAAGTTGATCATCAAACTGCGGCCTTAGTTTGTCCTCGTGTCAAGTGCTCATCTGGAAACCCTTATGTGTGAAGATGGTGTTCATTATTGACAGGTTGTGATGAGCACATTATTCCTATAAGTAAGCACTACGCGCGCTCAGATCGGGGAGGGGTCAGGAGGCGTTCACCTTTATCACGCTCTTCCGGGTCACATTGTCACTCGCCATGTGAGCATTTAATTCCCCCAGCAGAGGCGCACTCACAAAAAGGAAATCGGAGACAGAATGGACACATTGTCTTTATACGTTAGACACTGTCAGGAGTGGCATTGGAACCCACGCCTCCATCGAGACTGCAACCTGAATGCAGCGCCTTGGACCACAGTTATAATTTTATTATAATCTATTACTCTCGAGGTTCCATGCGTGTTCATTTGCGTGGAATAACAATTATAACGTGTTAAAAGTCAACCAATTTATTCCTGACAGAGGAGTCTATACATTTTACAGAGCTCTGGGTCAGCAGCTACGCTTATCCTAGCCTCAGCAGAGACAGCACAGACTGAACAAAGCTATCTGTTCTTGCCTCTGACTTATACAATGTTTGAAAGAGGAAGTATGGAATGGCTGTCGTCTGATTGGTCCATGGTCCCATCTGACGTCATCATTGCTCTGCAGAATGATGACCATTTGCCGCTGGCTCCAGACCCTGTCTCCACAGTCTTGCATCTCATGTTTACAGTGCCCCCCCCCCCCCCCCCCCCCCCGCAGTCATTGTCTTCTTCAACATCTGTTCTTTGTGGCCTCCACAAGCACCCTGCTGGGAGCCTTCTTGCAACACACTCCCACACCCTTATCTGATTTACATTATATGCTATACTGCAATAAACCTCCTTGTTTACGCCCCAGACCAGTTACGCCATAAAACTCTATATCACCTTCAATCCCCCTATTTGATAATCAGAGATCAACACCCACTATACCTGCAGCCTATTTCACTCCAATACTCAATAAAACCTAATCTAAACACAGCAAATGCAAAAAACTTAAGAAGGGGATACAAAGGCGTCGTTCAAGGCAGCGAGCGCGCTCATGGTCTCCATGTCCTCTTCCAGCGGCAGCTGCAGATCTTGGGCCGTGGGGGTCCTTCCCTTCAAAGGCCTTGAGAGCAAACCTGAGGACAAGAAAATGAATAATACACCCCCCACACCAGTCACGCTCTCAGGTGAAATCTGCCATATAGTTGATTTCCTGCTGAGAGAGAGGCTTGATCACTGTGGGGGTTATCATAGAAACCAATGCACAAGTGCCTGTCCATCCACTGCGTAGCAAGTCGCACAACAGACCATCCACCACAAATGAGATCTTTTCTTACTCAATTGGTCCGCATCATAATAGTCAATAAAGGGTGTGAACTTACAAAATTGTGGATCCGGGTGGCTAATTGATCTGGAAAGTTTGTTATTGGGGCCTAAAGTCACCTTACTTTTATTTACTTTTGGAAGATGCAAGGTAGGGACGGAACCATTTCGGCATCATAGAGAGGAGCGCCTTTCATCTTAGTTAGAGGATACACGTGGTCACAGCGCTGGCACTCACCCTTCATTAGTCATCAGCTGGTAGGCACAGGTCGACTCGAATTTCGTCGCAGCAGTAAAATTTAGCGTCCTTTCCCCCAGCATGTAGTTCAACTCTAGGGCTCCTGTTGGCTTCACTGCCCTCTTTTCCACTTGTTCTTTTTGTTTTGAAGGCATTCCGAAATAGATTCCTGTAACTATAATCAGGGAGATCACCAGAGTCATGATTATGACCTTCTTTGACCAGACATACAGGATGTATATATTTCCCCCCATGCTAAATGACCAATTTAACACCAAAACACAATATCCACACACAACACCATACACAATCAAACAGGTCGTCTTCCCTGTCGCAGAGGCCCAGCTGACAAGACCTGCAAACAAACCCTTATATAAATTAATCACAACTCTCCAAAAGCTACTCCTGCTAAAGGGGTGGACTACATAATTCCTTTATACATACTCCAGAGAAGGGAAGGCAATTGTCACCCAACATTGATATTATTTCCCAACCAATTGTTAACTTGTCTCACAAAAGTGTTAATGTCAATTGACCAAGAATCACATAAAAATTAGCGTTAAGTCAGCACTCCAACAACCTGCAATACAACAACACTATCAAGCTGCATCCTCCTGGGCATCCTGTAAAATAATGTTATTTCAACAAATCAGTCATTCAACAGTCTGTGTGGACCGTATTCTCTCGTCAGTCACACTGTCCTTGGTAACTAAAGGTCTATAGTCTCTTGCACGTGATCACATCCTTCATTACTTCTGTTAGCCAGCTTCAGTTGTGCTCCATTTCTGCTTTTAAGACGACACAAACATTAAACACAAAACATAAACAATTAACGTGACGTGACAAGTGAGACTTCTCAGACAACAACATTGACCTGGACCCAGGAGTGAATGTCCTCTCATTTACACCACACAGACAAAACTGAACACAGCACACTTACTGGTTGAACCATAACACCGAACCATCCCATTTTGAAGCATTAGCGTTCTTACCCAGTTTGCGGATCCACATCCATAATTCGAGAGTTATGAAACTTGTACAGCCACCTGAGGCTTCTTTAACGCAATTAATATCCAACTTCCCTTGTTCCTGTTTGGGCGATCAGTCAACCCAACTACTGCAATCACGCAGCTTGTAGTTGAAGGTTGATAGGTTTAAAATAAATATTACCATCACTACACTAGGTCTTCCTCCTCAGTAAAGCGATAGTTCTGCTCGAGTGATGATTTAAAAAGAGCTCAGGCTAATAATAATTAATTTTTATCACTATCCAGGTGTAAAAGAAGTGGCTTGGCAAGATGTCGCACCACCAACCACACGTTAATTCTGCCCAGGTACATTTACAAGTCTACAGGTGTCCTTCATTGCTTTCATTAATATACCGTAACTAATTGTTTGCCTAAATCCCCTAATTCCCAATGTTACATATGGCAAATTATCAAATCATGTCACCCTCAACTACTACTGCCCAGGCCTCTATCCATTGCAGTAATTATACGATCCTATTGTAAATCTCTCCCTGGCCTATGCAATCCCATAAACTCGTAAAACTTACAAACTTACAATTTACGCCCCGTCGTAAAGCTGCCCCTCCCCTTCCCCAGCTGGGACACTTGTGTCCTGTCATAAACATTTTGGTGCCAGTCCCCTGCGATTTAAGAGCTCTGGGTCACAGAAGAACATCCCAGATTATTCTGTCTGCTATTTCCTCAAGAAGCCTTACCTTGTATTTATTAATCTATTTATGGTGCTTTACTATTATTACCCTTTTGCTCAAAATGTAGCTCTCCGCTTGTCCGCAAATTGTTGGAATCAACCTGACTTAGGAGACAGAATGCAAATAAATAAACCTCAAAGTTTACTTGCCAGGCGGCACGGTGGCCGACTGGTTAGAGCGTCAGCCTCACAGTTCTGAGGACCCGGGTTCAATCCCCGGCCCCGCCTGTGTGGAGTTTGCATGTTCTCCCCGTGCCTGCGTGGGTTTTCTCCGGGCACTCTGGTTTCCTCCCACATCCCAAAAACATGCATTAATTGGAGACTCTAAATTGCCCGTTGGCATGACTGTGAGTGCAAATGGTTGTTTGTTACTATGTGCCCTGCGATTGGCTGGTAACCAGTTCAGGGTGTACCCCGCCTCCTGCCCGATGACAGCTGGGATAGGCTCCAGCACGCCCGCGACCCTAGTGAGGAGAAGTGGCTCAGAAAATGGATGGATGGATGGATGGAATTTACTTGCCAGACAGATGGAAAAATCCTCTTTGTCCTCCCTGCTCTAATGCTGAATCTGGGGAGACAATCAAACAGATTAATCCTCCATATTAACCATATTAGCCATTCTCAAAAACATGTACTCCACACATTTTCCTTGTACATGATGCAAATTAGGCAGTCTCATGACGTATGTAGCATAAGTAGCAACTCACCTTGACACATCTGGAATGGACCACTGCAGCAAAGGTGATCAGAGAGGCAGCAGGAGAGTACTTGGTGTATCTTCTGGCAGGAGAGCAGAGAAGGAGACTTGGTGGTGGAACCTCATAGTACAGGAAATCATACAAGGAAAAGGTTTCGCTAAGAAGAAGTGGGACACTGAGAGGACTGAGGAGAGGCATTGAGATGCGACACAGGGCAAAGGTAGAGGTGGCAAAGGCCAAACAAGAGGCATATGATGACATGTATGCCAGGTTGGACACTAAACAAGGAGAAAAGGATCTATACAGGTTGGCCAGACAGAGGGATAGAGATGGGAAGGATGTGCAGCAGGTTAGGGTGATGAAGGATAGAGATGGAAATATGTTGGCTGGTGCCAGCAGTGTGCTTGCTAGATGGAAAGAATACTTCGAGCAGTTGATGAATGAGGAAAATGAGAGGGAAGGGAGAGTACAAGAGGCAAGTGTGGTGGACCAGGAAGTGGCAATGATTAGTAAGGGTAAAGTTAGAAAGGCATTAAAGAGGATGAAAAATAGAAAGGGAGTTGGTCCTGATGACATTCCTGTGGAGGTATGGAAGCATCTAGGAGAGGTGGCTGTGAAGTTTTTGACCAGCTTGTTCAATAGAATTCTAGTGCGTGAGAAGATGCCTGAGGAATGGAGGAAAAGTGTGCTGGTGCCCATTTTTAAGAACAAGGGTGATGTGCAGAGTTGTGGGAAACTATAGAGGAATTAATTTGATGAGCCACACAATGAAGTTATGGGAAAGAGTAGTGGAGGCTAGACTCAGGACAGAATTGAGTATTTGCGAGCAACAGTATGGTTTCATGCCTAGAAAGAGTACCACAGATGCATTATTTGCCTTGACAGAGAAGACAGAGAAGGTCAGAGGGAGCTAAATTGTGTCTTTGAAGATCTCGAGAAAGCGTATGACAGAGAGGAACTGTGGTACTGCATGCGGAAGGCTGGAGTGGCAGAGAAGTATGTTAGAATAATTCAGGACATGTACGAGGGCAGCAGAATAGCGGTGAGGTGTGCTGTAGGTGTGACAGACGAATTTAAGGTGGAGGTGGGACTGCATCAGGGTTCAGCCCTGAGCCCCCTTCCTGTTTGCAGTGGTGATGGATAGGCTGACAGATGAGGTTAGACTGGAATCCCCGTGGACCATGATGTTTGCAGATGACATTGTGATCTGCAGTGAAAGCAGGGAGCAGGTGGAGGAACAGTTAGAAAGATGGAGGCATGCACTGGAAAGCAGAGGAATGAAAATTAGCCGAAATAAAACAGAATATATGTGCATGAATTAGAGGGGTGGTGGGGGAAGATTGAGGCTACAGGGAGACGAGATAGCAAGGGTGGAGGACTTTAAATACTTGGGGTCAACCGTCCAGAGCAATGGTGAGTGTGGTCAGGAAGTGAAGAAACGGGTCCAAGCAGGTTGGAACGGGTGGAGGAAGGTGTCAGGTGTGTTATGTGACAGAAGAGTCTCTGCTCGGATGAAGGCCAAAGTTTATAAAACAGTGGTGAGACCAGCCATGATGTTCTGATTAGAGACAGTGGCACTGAAGAGACAACAGGAACCAGAGCTGGAGGTGGCGGAAATGAAGATGTTGAGGTTCGCTCTCGGAGTGACCAGGTTGGATAAAATTAGAAATGAGAGGGACAGCCGAGGTTCGATGTTTTGGAGACAGTTAGAGAGAGCAGACTTCGATTGTTTGGACACGTCCAGAGGAGAAATAGCTTGTATAGTGGTAGAAGTATGATGAGGATGGCGCTGCCAGGCAAGAGAGCTAGTGGAAGACCAAAGAGAAGGTTGATGGATGTCGTAAGGGAAGACATGAGGGCAGTTGGTGTTCGAGAGGAGGATGCAGGAGATAGGCTGACATGGAAAAGGATGAGGCGCTGTGGCGACCCCTCAAGGGCCAAGCTGAAAGGAAAAGAAGAGGGAGGAAACTGGAGTGCCCGGAGAAAACCCACACAGGCACGGGGAGAACATACAAACTCCACACAGGCGGGGCCGGGGATTGAACTCTAGTCCTCAGAACTGTGTCGCCGCGCTCTAAGCAATACATGTCAAATCCCATTCACCAGCTCAGATAGCAAGTCTCCATCAAACTCCGAACCGTTTTCTGACACCAAAAACATCCGGTACTGTTTTCAGGCTGTTATCCCGGGCACATAGAGCCGCTCTGGTCCGCTCTGCTGACCCGGAAGTAGAAAGTCGCGATGCCACTCTGGCTTGATCACATCCGCCGGGCACACGCGTTAATTTATATATTATTTAATTTATCTTCCAGAATATCGTATGCATACCTATGTATACATACAATACGTATATCTTATTTATTTAGTTCAAAAATATAATGGGTACCCTTTAAAGCGCTTTATAAATGTTTACATATGTAGTCATATGATTTTATTCATCAAAGTTCTAGGGTTTACTTTATATTGGGTACACAATTTATAAAACGTATCACACAGAATATTGATACCATTCACATTTAGTCCATGTTTTTTTACAATAGAGACCTGCGCAGGACATGTCTGTGACACCTAGAACCACTTGTCCGATCTGATTACACGTGGAAACTCATGCGTCGGGATATAATGGTTAACCAGCGCTTTGACGACAGACGGCGCATCTTCTTTTGGACAAGGATAGCCTTTGGGCCATCCAGAAAAAGTGTTGACAATCATTAATAAGTACCTTATGCCTTGGACTGGGACCACCATTGTCGGTTCAGTCCATTACCACCACATCATTCGGGCATCGGCCCATCTCAGTGTGTTGCAGTTCCCTTTTCGTTGTCGCGCCAACACTGAAATCTTGTCATATATCACAAAAAACACAAGATTCTTTTACATTACGCAGGAGATCAGGGTGCCACCAAAAGCGCAGCTAGTACAGCATTGACACATAACTCTTATGTGCCGGGGCGTGTGCTTCCTCAACCACTCACCACATGAACTTTCCTGTAGTTAAGACCAGTCTCCCAGGGCCTCTTGTCGGGCCAAATCACAGCTTCTCCATGTCATCATAATCAGCATCTTTCTCTTGCCACTCACGTTTTTCTTCCTCTGGCGCCGCGCACTACATCAACTGTTACTGCAGGGAGAAAGTAAATTAACTGATCCTTTTTAACAACATCATTTCCCTCAGCATCCATTTCTTATCCTGCTAATTTGGGTCTGCGATGTCTTCAGCGGCCTCTTGTTTACAGGGATACTACGGCACGTTAACAAAAGCAGTTGAGTGTACCTCGAATGTTACTGGAGTCACGGATGCACATAGACCCCCAATCTGCAGGCCCCTCGGACCACAGTGAGTCCAGCAGCGAGTTCAACAGCTGTGCGCCGTCCTCATGGTCTGAGAGCTCTCTGCCATGGAATCGTGCCAAAGTCACATGCTCCAACATTCCCCGTCTACCGTGGCACTCTGAATACAAAAACATTCAGTACGAGGAGAGTACAATGCATTGTATTTGACCTTGTTGCCAATCATTTGCCAAATCAAGAGCATGAGAATGAAAACAAAGTCTGTTGACAGAACATGGACCACTCAGACTAAATGTCCCCTGCTTCCTCCGGGACATGGACAAAGTTTTGCTGGAGGTGGGAGTTGAAGCTCCTTCTGACTGAGGACTCTGCAAGACATTACCAGCACACCCTCACAATACGTACATTTATCACGCCCTTCCGGGTCACATTGTCACGAGCCATGTGAGCATTGAATTCCCCCAGCAGATGCACACTCACAAAAAGGAAATAAAAGACAGAATAGACACATTGTTTTTATACATTAGACAATGTCAGGAGTAGGTTTCGAACCCACACCTCCACAGAGAGTGCAACCTGAATGTAGCGCTATTGACCGCTCGGCCTTCCTGACAGTCTTGTACTGTCTTGTTTAGAAGGAACACAGGTCTTTATTCAGCCCAGGGGGTCTGCTCATCCGGTGGGCGACCCGGTCGAGAGCATCGGAATGTGGTCAAAGTGCAAGATCCTCCATAACAAGCATCGGTGGTTCAGTGGTCGAATTCTCGCCTGCCGCATGGGAGGCCCGGGTACGATTCCCGGCCAATGCAGCTTGCCTGTTTAGTATAAATTAAGCTCTATTTGAGGTAAATGAGTACAAACTCCTTCTGCTTGTAAAACACACATTTTCCCCTCCCGTTACTGGACAACAGAGGACAGGAACCAAGTGTTTGTGGGTCATATGCATAGACTTTGTAAATGTAATTCACCAACTTGGCACGCTGGGCCATCCTCACAAATATGAAAATGAAATGTTGTTTTGTTGCAGTATAGGGCAGAAACAATGATAACACTCTAGTACCAATTTCTGTTGGACTGGAAAGCCAAGGAGAGGAAACCGACAGTTTTTGTCAGTCTCATCACACTCGAAGCAGAATTTCAACCAGCATACCCGTAGAGACTGCAACGTGAATGGAGTTGCTTGGACGGCTCGGCCACTCCGACAGACTTCAATTGTGTTGTTTTTCATTGCATCATAGTTTTCTGATGTTTATATGCATGCCAGTGGCTCTGACTTACTGATTCAATACTCATCTGAAATGTAGGAATCCAAGTCAAGAGCATGAGAATGAAGACAAAGTCTGTTAACAGAACATGGACCACTCGGACTTAATGTCCCCTGCTTCCCCCGGGACATGGACAATGTTTTGCCGGAGGTGGGAGTTGAAGCTCCTTCTGACTGGGAACTCTGCAAGACATTACCAGCACACCCTCACAATACGTAATTCTCTTTCAGGTCGAAATTACATCTGCCCCCGACATCGAAGCAAACACACCACCCGGTGGGAATCAGATTGCAGCTCCGCCCCTCTTTTGACCCTAGTGTCCAAGAAAAGCAAAAAGTCCGATGACATCACCACAAAGTTGATCATCGAACTGCGGCCTTAGGTTGTCCTGGTGTCAAGTGCTCATCTGGAAACCCTTATGTGTGAAGATGGTGTTCATTATTGACAGTCTGTGACGAGCACATTATTCCTATAAGTAAGCACTACTCCCGCTCAGATCGGGGAGGGGTGAGGAGGCCTTTGCCTTTATCACGCCCTTCCGGGTCACATTTTCACTAGCCATGTGAGCATTGAATTCCCCCAGCAGAGGCGCACTCACAAAAAAGGAAATAAAAGACAGAATGGGTACATTGTCTTTATACATTAGACACTGTCAGGAGTGGGATTTGAACCCACACCTCTATAGAGATTGTAACTTGAACACAACACCTTGGAGTAAAGGGTATCCTATAAATTGATGAAGCTCATGCCGCCTATTGCCCCTACACTCATGAGTCCAGCACAGCATGGGTGAGGACACGGGCGGGCAGCAGCAGCAGGTTGTTGGAGTGTAATTGCATCACAGACACTGGGGAGACGCAAAGGAACAGTCGATGAAACCTCTGCGTATGTGACAACAGTGATGACAGCACAAGAAAACAATCCTTTGAATTTAATTGGAAAATTACATCGGTTGCATATGATTAGAATCTGCTAAAATGACATATTTTTTTAGTTGAAGAGGGATAAATGTCATTTTAACACATTTTAATCATGTGCAATCAATTCAGGATTCCTGTGACACTAGAGACACCAGGGACGGTGGACGAATCCCCAAACATGAAGCATGTGGCTGCTACTGCGTGTCCTCCACTATGTATTAAAATAAAGGTCGGTGGCAGTCTCCAGCAAAAGATCAAGGGACTAGCGTCTCAGACATGAACTTTGCTGCACGAAAATGATCCTCAAACAGGATAAGTTGCAGGATGAATTCAGCATCAATGAAGGAGAGTAATGACTGTTCATCAGTGGCTCTGTGTGGATTTGGTTGCGCTTTATTGTCATTTAAAGTTGCAATGCTGGCAGGAAGTTATTTTTTGCACTGCCCACGGCGATTAGTACTGGCAGGACCAGTGCGTATCAGACAATTTCTTTAAGGTCAATGAGTTGGTGAGAAGGCTGAGGTAAACTTGTATGTATCTTGTATAATAGTAAAAAAGAAATCCCCTGCTGGCTTCACATTTCTGACACGGTCCACCAAAACTTGATTGAGTCGGTGTGCATGCCAATTAATGTAGATTACGCGAGGGACCTCTTCTGAATTTTTCTTAAACCCCAGTGTGAACACCGGACATTAATGCAGTGCTGTCATAACACTGCCCAATACAGGCAGTGTAATCAATGTTACATTTACTGAGAATGATTATAGTAAAAAGATGACTGTGTCTAAACCATCAACTGGCATGAAATGGAGAAATCCTTCCACGACATCATTTTTCACATCGTGCACCACCAAAGATACTTGTTCCATTTTACTCAGGTCCTTACTTTCATCTACCTTTAAGCAGACATTTCAGCATCTTGTATTTCATCACTTATCTGCGCGTACTTTCCATTTCTTGGAATATCTGCTATCTTTTCTGCAATTGTTTTGTCAAATTTGCTTAGAATCTGTAAAAGTTAAAGGAAGTTTCCCTGGGTGAGTGTCATTCTCTGTCTCCTCTTTGTGAAAGTCCCTGGCATGCAGTGAAATGCAATGACTCCACAATTGCTTTCATATCTTTTCTGTTCTCTCTGACTATTTTTGTATCTCCATCACATAGAGCATTTAACATTGTTGAAACAGACCCTTTCTGAAATCGTCCACCCATTCCACACTACCATAGCATATTTATACTCCACAATAGTGTTAGTGCCAGCTCGAGGGAAAGCTGAGCTGGTAACAAGTGGCACACAGATAGTCTTCCTGTGTAGCCAATAAACTACGGTGGACAGACTGCCGACAAACAACAGGATACGTTCATCAGTCGGCCACAGTGTTTACTTCTGAAGCTGCGCATTACCCCTCTAGTCCACAGCTACACTTACAGCACCATCTGCTGGTTTGGTAGTGTATAAAACTCATAACAATAAAAAAATTGGTAAATCACCCAGAAAATTAAGGTGGTGTCTGTTTTAAATTAAAGATTTGATGAGGCATTTTCAATCCTACTACACTCTCCCCGCTTTAAAAGAAGACTACGGCATCTTGTACCAATGTCTCAAGTCAGGTTAAACACAGTACAAAAAACATCACATATCAAGGTCCTTGTAATCTTTTGTCCTAACACCTAACATGTCCAAACGGGTGGGGAGTAATAGTACACGTCAGGTTGTGCTGGGTAGTAGGGGGTTGGGTCAGGCACACAGGCAAACATCATGTTTTCCATGCTTGGTAAGATGGCTGTCCAAACTGGTTGTAGGTGAGAATTTCCCTCGGTTTTCACTGTTCAGATTGATCTCCGTGCTGTTGTGATATCCTCATGTGCATTTGAATCTGACACCTTATCACATTGTTTACCTGAAGTAGCCGTTTCCAAATAATTGTTTTCAACAGTAATATTTTCATTGACATTGTCCCTTTCATATGTCTCGTTCGGTGTAACATCAGCTGACAATAGGCGCTGGCCTTGGCACTGAATGAAGTGCGACAGCTGGGATTGACATGTTTGGGTTTTGCACAGCAACTCGGGGTGATGTGCTTGGTTTTGGCAGTGATTGAGTACTTCGCCTTAAGGGTTTAAATTCAGGGGCTGCAGCTCTGAGTTCATTGTCTGAGGTTGAGTTCTGTTTCGTTGATTCACAGGTCCACAAGACCAGTGATATGTGTATCCCTCTGTATTCTGTCCTGTTCAGTTAAATTTTGAGTCTGGTATTTTTCCAGTGGTAAGTAATTGACTGGTAATAGAAGATTTCTGTGCAAAACTCTGAGATTTTAGAACTGGTAAAAAGGTCCATTTCCAATGTTTTTAACAACTTGGTGGATGGACTTTTCCCAATAAGGTCTTAGTTTTCCAGGTCTGAGAAATTCCTGACCAGTACTCGGTCCTCCAAGTTGCAAAGGAATGCCTTATGTGTGTTGCTCATAGTACCTTTTCCCTTTAGCTGTGCTTTTCTAGCTATTTTCCGAAGCTATTTTGTATGCTTCCTGCACTTGCGTAGACCATTTATCAGCATATGTTTGTTTTGTTTGGCTGTCACTTTCAGGTTTATGTCAAAAAGTAGGTTGAAGGAACCTTTGTTTTAAAATCCCTAATTTCCGTGGTTCCAAGCGTGTTCGTTTTCGTGAAAGAACGTCGTTCACAACAACGTATAAAAAGCAACCAATTTATTCCTGACAGAGGAGTCTATACATTTTGCAGAGCTCTGGGTTCGTAACTACCCTAACTTATTCTTAGCAGATACAGTAGTAGAACAAAACTATCTGACTCTCCCCCAGACTTATACAATGTTTCAAAACAGGCCGGTGTGGAATCGCTGTCGTGTGATTGGTCCGTAATCTGACGTCATCGTTGTTCGGCCAAATTATGACTATTTGATCTGGGTCCAGACGTCGCCTGCCGATGTCTCCTGCATTCAATGTTTATAGTGGCTCCCCGCAGTTCCTTTCTTCTTTGCCATCTGTCTCCAAATATCCCCTGATGGGGGCCTTTCTGCAATATACTCCTATACTCCAATACACATTCTCTTCCAAACTAGTTAGAATTACATATTAGAATATAAAGTATTCTATATTCCCTTCAATGTCAACTGGTAATCTTGGCATTCTACCATACAGGAGAAAGAATGGTGAGTACCCAGTTGATTCGTGTCGAGTACAATTGTACGCATGGAGGATGTGTGGTAAATGTTCTTTCCACTGTAATTTCTTCTTCCTGTAGGGTGCGTAACATTTGTAGGAGGGTTCTGTTCAGTATATCAATGGGATTTTCCCGGTGGATGAGTATTTCAAGGATTAGCTATCCCCGCTAACTGTTGGAGTCTCTGGAATAAGCTGTTTATTAATTGTCTGCCCTGATCATGGTGGGGTTTTTCAGGATATTAAAACCTCGGGATAAAATCGTAAAACATTTTCTCAGCCGCAGGTCTGCCAGACTTATTTCTTGTTGGATAAGCCTGCGCAAAACGTGTGAAATGATCTACCAAAACTAATATGTATTCATGACCGCCTTCATTTGGTTCAAGATGAATATAGTTAATTGATACAAATTCAAATGGAACACTTGTTTTGATTGAACCCATTGGAGCTTTGTCTGGAACACAAGGGTGTTTTTGTTTTAAACAAATGCATTGATCTTCTATTTCTTTCTGCACGTAGGGCCAATAGAAGCGTTCACTCACTAAGTGAATGACTTTGTCAGCACCTACATGTTCCATATCATCATGCAAATGTTTGTTTCAAAAGAGTTTTGCTCAGGTTTTTCAGGAACAACCAACTGTTTTCTCAGTTCAGCACATCTATGTAACAGTCCCTTTTCAAGTTTTAGTTTGTTCCATTCATGAACCAGTCTCCTTGTATTATGTGTATTATTTGTCTCGTATCCTTTTCATTTGGATTTCATCCTCTCTTTTTCAATTGTATCACCACTTGAGATTGCAGCATCCTCTTTTTGAGCTGCTCTGATATTTTCAGGTGAGATGAGAGGAGTTCCTTCAGAGAGTATGTCACTTTCATTTGAGTTTTAACTGTAAAGTGGCAACCCACGGCACTTCACTCTTTCATTGCTTTGTCTCCTTGCCAAATGGAAGGGATTACTTCAGGACGTATAGTCCTCTGTGTACTGAGTCATTTGATCTGGCAGTTTAACTGGGTATCTAGACAGGGTATCAACATCTGCATTTGATTTACCCGGATGATACTTTATTGGTAAAGTGAAAATCGGCAAGTTCACCTACCCAGCGATGCCCAGCTGCATTCAACTTGGCTATGCTCAAAACATATGTGAGGGGATTATTGTCTGTGATACAGTGAAAGTGGATGCATAATAAAGCTAATCCCTGAATTTGTCACAGATCGTCCACTTGATGCTTGCCAGCATGAAGGTGATATTTTTTTTTTCAGCAGGTGTGAGCGTCCGAGTCTACATGCAATGACGTGGCTTGTTCCCCTGTTGCTGATAAAGCACGTCCCACAACCCTTCGTTTTCAGCATCTGTATGGAGGGACGAAAGGTAAGTCAAAGTCTGGGTATGCTAAAATAGGTGGACTAGTTTATATGTCAACAATACGTGACACAACTGCACTGTGTTCTTATGTCCAGTAATCAGGAGTTTTGGAAGGAAGCTGACCACTGTTACTTTTCTGCTTAGACTTGTTTGGTGGGTTTTTAGTGGTAGTACGAGAGTTCCCGTTTGCATGTCCGATAATAACCTAGGAAGCCAAGGAGAGCTCTTACTTCTCCAACGTTCTTTGGTTCTCTGTCTCTGAGCTGGTTAACAGCTTCTCGGTCTTTAGGATCGAGCTGTACACCTTCATTTGTGGACTAGATGTCCTACATATCTGCATTGTTTCTTAAAAAGTTCACACTTGCTAGGCCTTAGTTTTAACATCATGTTCCCTGTATTTCTGGAGAACACGTGATAAGTCATTTGCATGGTCAGTGAAAGTTTTAGAATAACATGTCATCTAAGTAAGGAGAACAGCACTCATCCCTTAAACCTTCAAGGATGCCTTCCATACATCTTTTAAAGGCTGCTAGGGCATTGGTAAAGCCAAATGGGAGATGGTTGCACTCATATAATCCCCAAAGTGTGGTAAAGGCAGTTAGGTGTTTAGAGTTCTCGTTGACAAGCCTTGGTGATAGGCACTGCCTTGGTCGAGAATTGAGAAACATGAGTAGCACGCTGGTATGCACATCTGCCTCACAGTTCTGAAGATTCAAATCCCGGCCCCGCCTGTGTGGAGTTTGCATGTTTTCCCAGTGCCTGGGTGGGTTTTCTCCGGTAACTAGGGTTTCCTCCCACATCTCGTGGTAGGTTGATTGAAGACTCTAAATTACCCGTAGGTATGAATGTGAGTGCGAATGGTTGTTTGTTTATTTGTGCCCTGCGATTGGCTGGCGACCAGTTCAGGGTGGACCCCCGCCTCTCGCCGTGCTGGGATAGGCTCCAGCACCCCCATGACCCGCGTGAGGATAAGCGGAAAGGAAAATGGATGGATGGATGGAGTAGCCCCCCCAAGTTATACAGCAGATCTTGAATGTGTGGGAGGGGATGGCGATCAGGGATAGTTTTTGCGGTTTAACGCCCGAAAGTCAACACACACCGTAATGTCATGTCCTTTTTTTTTTCACACAGACCACTGCTGAGGAGTATGGTGAAGTGGATTTCCTAATCCAGCTGTGGTCAAGGAGCTTTTGGACATATTCTTTTACTTCCTTATACAAGGGTTTCAGAATGGAGTTGTAGGATTTTGTAACTAGTACATTGTCTGTGAGATTGATTTTGTGTTGCAGACCTGAGATACAGCCGATATCTGAGTCCCCCTTTTATAAAAACATCCAACTCTTCAAACATGTCTCTTCAGTCTTTTGCTGATACTCGTTTAAATGTGACAAAAATCAACAGGTGGATACCATTTTTGTTTGTGTGTCATTTAAGGTTTGGCATTGGTCACTGTTTTCATGAGCTGAGCTGAGGTTGACAGAACATGTTTCCCAAGTTTGCTGCTCTGACATGTCCGAAAAACAGTTAAGTGGTATTAGTTGAGCTGAACTACCTCTTGCAATGTTCCCAAAACAGTTCTCTTGGAAAGGAAAATATCATATTTAGTAGTGTTCTGTACTGGAATTTTCACAAGTTTTGATGAACCATGAAGAACATCTACTGGAGTAATGCAGGGAACAACTCTAAACCATCAGGACAGTTGTCTTGTACACTGAAATACCATTCTACCTCCTGCTGGCCACTCTCTTACTCTGTACCTCATCTCAGAGATCTGTCCGGCAGGTAACAGCACTCCCTTTTTTAACAGTTTTTACACTAGATTCAAGAAAGTTATCAGCTGGGATAAAAACTTCTAAAGCTTTAGCTGTACTCTCATTGACACTTAAAGCTTCTTTGAGTAGACTTGTGATATCTATATCAGTCTCTTTGTTCGCTTTAATGATTCCTGCAATGACATTACTGCCTAAGATAGGGTGGTAAAGACAGTTCTGTGTGACTAAAAACTGGTACTTGTATCGTAACATTGCCCATGGTATTGCTCTTGATCTCAAGTGCTATATCTGCCCAACCCTTGAAAGGAACGTCAGTGCCGTTTCGCAGCAGAAAGAGGTTTGGTCTGAAAGAAGGGGACTCAAGTTTTTTGCCCGAGTTACTCACCGGAGCGGCGTCCGCGGTTTTCGGCGCATGGAGACGGAAGCGGCGCCACAGAGGGAAGCGAGCCGGCATTCAGGTGAAACTCCGCAAGAGAGGACACAGATTGACGTTCCCGTCGATCCACCTCACGAATGTACGCTCCCTACCCAACAAAATGGACGAGCTTCATCTTCTGTTAAAGACCAGTAAAGACTTCGGACGTTCCGCGGCCATGTGCTTCACGGAGACCTGGCTTTGCGACGCTGTACCCGATGGCGCCGTCATGCTTCCCGGCTTCAACATTCATCGAACGTACCGTGACATGGAATCATCGAGGAAAACAAAGGGCGGCGGGATATGCCTCTGTATCAATGAAAAATGGTGTACGGACGTCACGGTGCTCAGCACACACTGCAGCCCGCATTTGGAGTCGCTATTCTTAAACTGTAAACCATTCTACTCGCCATGTGAGTTCGCATCATTCGTCCTGGCTGCAGCCTACATCCCGCCTCAAGCTAACACGAACGCCGCACTGCTAACGCTCACTGAACAAGTCAACGAAATTGAAAAAAAACACACGGACTCACCCCTCATTATTCTCGGGGACTTTAACAAAGCTAAACTCAACCACGAACTCCCTAAATACAAGCAGCACATCGACTGTCCTACCAGGGAAAATAATACTTTAGACCACTGCTACACTACGGTAAAAAATGCATCCCGTGCTATACCTCGTGCAGCCCTGGGCTCGTCTGATCACTGCTTAATTCACTTAATACCGATGTACAGGCAAGAACTTAAATGTGCGAAGCCTACAGTGAAAACACTCAAAAAGTGGACCAATGAAGCCAAGATGGAGCTTCAAAGCTGTTAGGACTGCACAGACTGGAGTGTCTTTGAAAATTCAGCTGGCAGCCTGGATGAATATACGGACACTGTCACATCGTATATCAGTTTCTGTGAAGAGGTTTGTGTACCAACAAAATCATTTCGGACATTCAACAACAGCAAGACGTGGTTCACTGCTAAACTTAAGCAGCTTCGCCAAGCTAAGGAGGACGCATATCAGAGCGGGGACAGGGCCCTGTATAATCGAGCTAGAATAGCTGACGAAAGAAATTAACATTGCAAAGAGGAACCATGCAGCAAAGTTGGAAAAACAGTTTAGCGTAAACGACTCTAAATCAGTCTGGCATGCATTCCAATCGCTGACTAATTACAAGCGACGATCCCCCCAAGCTGAGAACAATAGCACACTAGCCAACGACTTGAATACCTTCTACTGCAGATTTGAAAAGGACAGTTTCACAACACACACCCACCCGGCCGCACCCGTGACCACAATCACACCTCTGACTTCTGCGTTAACCATCCATGAACAGGATGTGAGATGCATCTTCAAACAACAGAAGATTAACAAAGCGGCAGGCCCGGACCATGTGTCCCCATCCTGCCTCAAAGTCTGCGCGGACCAGCTCGCTCCAGTCTTCACTCAGATCTTCAATAGATCTTTGGAAATGTGTGAAGTTCCATCCTGTTTCAAACGCTCCACCATCATTCCAGTCCCCAAGAAACCTGCAATCTCGGGTCTGAATGACTACAGGCCTGTCACTTTGACATCTGTGGTCATGAAGTCCTTTGAACGTCTCGTGCTGGACCACCTCAAGAGTGTCACAGGTCCCCTGCTGGACCCCCTGCAGTTTGCCTACCAAGCGAACAGGTCTGCGGATGATGCAGTCAACATGGGACTGCACTTCATCCTGGAACACCTCGACAGTGCAGGGACCTACGCGAGGATCCTGTTCGTGGACTTCAGCTCAGCGTTCAACACCATCATCCCTGAACTCCTTTCAACCAAGCTTCTCCAGCTCAGCATCTCACCTGCCATCTGCCAGTGGATTTACAGCTTTCTGACGGGCAGGACACAGCAGGTCAGGCTGGGGGAGGCCACCTCATCCACACGCAGCATCAGCACTGGGGCGCCCCAAGGTTGTGTCCTCTCTCCGCTGCTCTTCTCTCTCTACACGAACGACTGCACCTCAGCGAACCCGACTGTCAAACTCCTTAAGTTTGCAGATGACACCACTGTCATCGGCCTCATCAAGGACGGTGACGAGTCTGCATATCGACAGGAAGCGGAGCGGCTGGAGCTGTGGTGCGGCTGACACAACCTGGAGCTGAACACGCTCAAGACTGTAGAGATGATCGTGGACTTCAGGAGGCATCCTTCGCCACACCTGCCCCTCACGTTGTCCAGTTGCCTTGTGTCAACCGTCGAGACCTTCAAGTTCCTGGGAATTACAATCTCTCAGGACCTGAAGTGGGCGACCAACATCAACTCCGTCCTCAAAAAGGCCCAGCAGAGGATGTACTTCCTGCGGCTTCTGAGAAAGCACGGCCTGCCACTGGAGCTGCTGAGACAATTCTACACAGTGGCCATCGAATCAGTCCTGTGTTCTTCCACCACAGTCTGGTTTGGTGCAGCTACAAAAAAGGACAAACTCCGACTGCAACGGACAATCAAAACTGCTGAAAGGATTGTCGGTACCCCCTACCCACCATTGAGGACTTG
Source organism: Phycodurus eques (assembly GCF_024500275.1). Lineage (NCBI taxonomy): Eukaryota > Metazoa > Chordata > Actinopteri > Syngnathiformes > Syngnathidae > Phycodurus > Phycodurus eques. The sequence continues at coordinate 82,434 of NC_084532.1, read as the reverse complement.
CACGCTGCCAGAACTAAGACAAGGGCGTGCAAAATCCTCTCTGACCGTCTGCACCCCGGTCACCAGCTCTTCCAGCTCCTTCCCTCAGGTAGGCGCTACCGATCAACGCAAACTAGAACTAGTAGACATTCCAACAGCTTCTTCCCTCTTGCGATCAACTTCTTAAACACCTAACCTATAATTCCATTACAACAAGCTGGCAATTTTTTGACTTGAGTTCGTTGTCACATTTCTGTGGGGCCAATTATGTATTACTCGTGCACTCACTGTCGTTGTCTCGCCATGCTGCACTATTTGCATATACTGGCCACTCATGCCAGAGTAGCATCTGCTCCATTTGCACACTGATTGAGGAGTATCTGTAACATTTGCACAACCAACATTGTCCCAGATGATCGCACTACTCGTCACTTTAAACCGCATACACTCCTTGAAGTCTCAGCGCCCTTTGCACAATGGTCATTGCACCGGACTATTGCAATATTAGTCATTCAAACTGCTCAAAGTGCTAGAGGACTCTGCATCTTTTTGCACAATTGTTTTTTGTCAATGTCTTTATGTCCCCAAAGTGTTCTGTAAATTGACTGTCTGTTGTACTAGAGCGGCTCCAACTACCGGAGACAAATTCCTTGTGTGTTTTTGGACATACTTGGCAAATAAAGATGATTCTGATTTGGATTGGAGCACCATTGAGTGCCACATTTAAACCATACATCTTTGCCAATGAGCTGTGCACAAGTATTTTCTTTGGCGGTGGTGATGAACTAGTTGCCAATGACTTTGTTTTTGGTTATTAGGAAACTGGGGGCACTTGAGCTGTCTTGGTCACTGGCTGCCCTACTCCTGTGACCGCTGCCTGTTTCCCAATGCCTTTTGTGAAGACAGCCTATGGACTTGTGTTCTGTTTGACCACACACAAAGCATGCTGGCAAGAACTTAGTTTTGTTGCACACAAGTTGCATTTGCCTTGTGTATCAACTCATACATATGGGTTGTGTCTCGAGGGTTAGAGTCAACAGGTGTGGATTTATCAGGCGGTTGGGAGTCAGTGAGGACAACCTGTGCTGTTAGTTCTATAATAACGGTCGTGTTGTGTCTGTCGCTCTCTTTGACAATTCTCTTGGTTTATTACCACTGTCAAGAAATGTCTACAGTGACTCTAGTCTTACAATCGTACCAAGTCTTTTCTGTCTTTCTATTTCTTCACTTGCAGATTAGTAATTTGTTCCAGTAACAGGTCATCACTAACTTTTGTCATTAAGGAAAGGTCTTAAGCCACGTCTCACATGGTCCTTTTCCACATGTAAGCCCTGGTAGAGCGTGTGGAGAAAAGTACCCCTGTATCAGTTTTGCATCATAGTTAAATTAGCGCTAGTTTGTTGTGACTCAAAAAAGAACACATTGTTTCAAGCCACATTACCATTACAGCAACTGTTGTGGACTCTTTTTATATGATTGTTAGCATTACGTAACTCTTGAAAGAGCTCTGTACAGTTTTTGTCACAAATGTGAGAGCGAAAGGAAACCTCTAAACTCATCCACATTTAGGAGCACTCTTGTTAGTCAACATTTCTTGAAATTACCAGGTTTTGTAATTTTAAGTACACCTCGGATAAGTTTGGACTCAGTCAAACCTTCTTGTAAACCATCATCAATTGTTGCAAAGGTTATACCAAAAGAACATCAGAACCAGTATCAGAAATCTGTCCAGCATGAATCTGAAACTCTCGGCGTGGGAGCATACTTGAGCATCACTCAGACTCAATACTGATTTTCTCATACTGAATGAAGAACTAACCCCACTCAGAGCAGGGCAACAGTTCTTGAGGTCGGGTGGAGATGTGAAAACTTGTGGTGAGGTACCAATGTCTCTGTCCTCTCCAGGGGAGTAGTTGTGTAAAGGTGGTGACATGTGAAAGGTGGTCTGGCCTTCCCTCTGGACGTGGACTGGACCATTGCCTGAGCGGTAGGTTCATCAATCGGTTTCAGTATGTCGGTGATTAAGTCATCTCGGAGAAGCAGTTGTGACATGCCTTCATTTTCTATGGAACTTTAGCTGGACACCTCTCAGGAGTCAACAATTAATCTACAAGTTTTATGTGTAAACAGTGTACATGTACTCATCCCATTCGGCTGTGCGTGCTGTCAATCGAGTGAATGTGATGACTTGCAGCTGGCTGTGTTCAAACTGAAAAGGTCGTATAGGTTCTGTCTCGGAGATCTTAACGATCAGCGCTTGTGATGTCATTAGTGAGCCACATTGCGGTCGATTTCTGGGTGGTGAGATACTCTCTGAATGGACACGGAGCCCGGACTTCCCTGAAGCATCGGGACACCTCGAAACAGCTCGGGACTACAGTCTTCACAGGCAGTTGTTGTCCCTTTACGATATCCGGACTGACCCACACACAGATTAGTTACCGGCGCCAGCATAGGCGGATAGTCTTCCCTGTGTAGCCAATAAACTCAGTGGACAGGCACTGCGGAGCAAACAAGCAGGAAGACATTCATCAGTAGGCCACAGCGCTTACAGTATACTTCTGAAGCTGCGCCTGAGCATACCCTCTCCAGTCCACAGCTACACTTAACAGGCACCATCTGCTGGTTTGTCGTAGTGTATAAACTCATAGTCAATAAAAACATTGTAAATCACCCAAAAATTAAGGGATGTCTTTTTTAAATGAAACTTTGATTAGGTATTTTCAATCCTACTACACTATGTCATTGTGTGTCTTAAATTGACAAGTCACATACCTCCTCTCTGCTCCAGTTCTGGTAGAAAATCGGGGGTAATATTACCTTCTCTACGTGGTTTCCTGGATGTGAAAGTAGCTGTATGCAAAGCAGAAAACACGGTCCAGTGAAATGGAGATTCTAGCCATTTTTATTCATCTGCATCTTTTGGCACAATTGTCAATGTCTTGATGTCCCCAAGTGTTCTGTAAATTGCTGTCTAAGTTGTACTGAGAGCGGCTCCAACTACCGGAGACATAAATTCCTTGTGGTTTGGGACACTTGGCAAAAGATAAAGGCATGAATGTATGCTTCTAATTCTGATTCTGATGGTGAAGAAGCGATCCAGCTGTGTCCAACCCGCCTGGTTCTCAACAGGTGGATTGGCTAAAAGCCGCGGGCCAGTCATGTGAGTTTGTGTCAGCACTCCAGCTAAATGTGGGCTGCAGTGCTCCTTCAGGACTGGCTCAGTTTAGAAATGTCCCTTTTTTTGTTGCTTGCGTGCTCTGCAACACTGTGGGCTAGCTAGCTTAAACTAATGGTGGAGTAAATTAAAGACTTACCTGCCCCGTGTCAAACTCTCACTACAACCCCACTACCCCCCTTCCTCCATCACACACACAGGATACAGGTGCAGCATCAACACACATAGCGGGAATTCTGGATGCAACAGAATGGCTTCTAATAACTATTTAATGTTTTTAAAGCTTAAATAAATACATACCTCACATACATGAATAAATATATATTGAACATAGTAATAGACACTGGAGGGGCTTAACTGAGATACAACAGATTTCTGAAGGGCTGTAGCACCCACTAGAGCACTGTGGTAGAGGTGGCGACTGTCGCAGCTGCAAAACTGGACGTGGCGGAAAACACGTGTTCTTAGACCAGGGGATAGGATGTATCATAATGTAGGTAAGGCGCTGGTTGTGGCGTTCCGCTTGCAATGTCCTTTTAGGGGTTTTCTCACCTCTTCGCCCCTTTTTTGAGAGCCTTTGATGTACAGTCGCATTCACCAGCAGCTTGCGAGTCTTGAAGGCAACACCCTGTGCAATTTTGATGGACACCAATTTCTCTCAACAGTGGCAACAATCAGTCAGCGTAGCTGGCTTTAACGGCAGGATGGTCGGATCGAGCCCCCGGGGATGCTTATACATGAGTTTGAGTGGCAACATGAAGGAAGTCAGCAAGATATGGCAGGGCAAGTTATGATGGCCTTGAAGGTGCAGTAGTCAGTATTTTGATGCATGCGGTAGTGGAGTTCTTGCAGGACTGCGAGTGATGCCCATGTAAACCCGGATAAGGAGAGATTTCGTAGGTAGAAAAACGCAGATACCCATTGCTTAAAAAAGGAATCACAGATCATTGCTCCCACTGATTGACTAGTTTAAGTACACTGTAAATTGAGATAAGTAGAGTATACTTATTCTACTACTCATCTTATTAGGTATACAGAATACTGTAGTGTGTACAAGTCAACTCTACTTAACTCAGCTTGTTCAGTACACTATAAACCCTAATGAGTACTCGACGAGACATTCAGATGGTTTTTACAGTAGTTTACGCGTATAAGTTACTGTAACCTCAACAACAGTGACTAACTGGCAACTGTCAAATCAATGTTGAGTCATTGGTGCTGATGATCAGGATGTCACTCAATTACACACAACTTCCAGTCAGGGTTTCATGAAATAAAGTGCAACATAAAGTAACACGAGTTAATAGATACACACTCAACAAGCAACAGGTAACTAAACACACACGATCAATTTTAATCCATATCATTCACGAACATTCAGAATAACATTGATTACGGCAACTTTTCAGTGCCACAGTGGATGACTGGTTAGAGAGTCTGCCTTACAGTTTGAGGACCGGGGTTCAATTCCGGCCCCGCTTGTGTGGGGGTTGCATGTTCTCCCTAGCTGCGTGGTTTCCCTCCAGGCACTCCGGTTTCCTCCCACACTCCCTAAAAACATGCAGTAGATAAATCGAAGACTCGAAAATTGCTGATCGTATGATGCTGAGTGCGAATGGTCTGTGTTTCTGGTGTCCCATGCAATAGCTGGCGACCGGTTCAGGGTGTACGCCAGCCTCCGGCTGATGATAGCTGGGCTAGCTCCAGCATTCCTGCGCGACCCTGTGAGGAAAGCGGCTCAGAAAATGGATGAATAGAATGAGTGGCACTAGATCACTGTTATGGCACAATGCCAGTGCTGGGAGCCGCACGGCTTCACACAATTCGCTGCATTCTAAGATACAGTGAGCTCTGTGTGATGTCAACCAAATTCCAGGAGTACGTAGAGACCGTCTGCCTGTACTGTATAGCTCCACTTCTAAAGTATTTCACTGTAAGAGGTATGTGAAATAACTAGGCATTTACAGAATGTCAACAGTGTGCTTGTTGTCTCACAAGGTGATAGTGCTCGGGTGAGTCGCAGACACGAACTCATCGATAGATGCCGAGAGCTCTGTCAAAACTGGCTAAAACTAGATTATTTGGCCTGTGTATGGTGGCATTGTATTTGCGCCCTGCAGATGCGTTGTGGTTCGCTCAGAGACTTTAGTGTGCTAATACGTGTGCATCAAGAGTGGAAGTCGCAGTATGGGAAAAAGGACATTTACTCAAATATCAGATAACAGTGGTATATTCGAACACAACTTTACATGTGTGGAGTCTGTAGGCCTCATTCTCGAATGAGAAGTGTTGACGTCTGGACTAGAGAGAAACACATCGCATTTTAAGTGACGAACAGCGCATGAAGAAGTTTGGTTTAAGAGACTCAGATGTAGTCAGGAAAGCGCACACCCCTGCCACGTTGTACTTCAAGATGAATAGAAATGCGCACACACTTTCAGATCTAGTATTCGCGGAAGCCTTGATTGAATCATTTGCATTCCACTGCACATATGTGCAACACAACACAACAGCGCAGAGACACAGCAGGTCACCAGGGCAACAGCGTGAGACCATAGAAAAGACCTTTAATAGTTCCATCCGCAATATCTTTAAATGACACCCGAAGTTTGAAGTCCATGAGATAATCTATTGAGGAGTTTGTAAAAAATATGACGCCTGTATAAAAAGGAGAGAACAATAGCAGATTTGAAAGTAATTAAAAATGGTGCCTTCTGTTAGGTTTGGGTGGTGCTCAAGATTGTTGCGTCGGCTTGGCATGTACATATGCCTCCCATTTTGAGACCTGTGTGAATCATATAGGCTGGTGCTTTGTGAAATTTGTAGCCGACGTTGACTGAGCCATTTTACATAACATGGTGATATTAAATACTCGCACAGGCTTGATGTGTGTGCAGTTTCATGAGTTTTTTGTGCATGTTTAGATCCTCAAGCAGTGGTGTTTCTTGCGAACAGTGCGCGAACAGCATGTCATCATGGCAACAGCATGAGACAAAATGAAAGCTTTTAATTATTTTGTTAGAGGAGTTCGTAAAATATGACGGCTGTCAATGTGAAAAATAGTCAGGATTTGAAATGACAGTGACCCCCGCTATATCCGGGTCATGCGTCATGGTCCCACTATTACATGTGTAGCGTATATTAGTCAAATAAAAATGTAATTAATTTAGACAAAAATAAACTCAAAGCGACGCTTGCGTTCTTCCGGTTTACCGTAATTTTAAGTTTAACTGTTAAAATCAAACGAATTTACCTACTAAAGGGGCTCCACGGCACTTTTTATGTAGATCAAATTTAGGGAACGTGACGAGACCTTTTTATCAGTCTTGTAATCTGAAGGTTGCTACACTTTATGAAATTTAGTTCTAGATGACAGAGGCTTACTTAAACTCAGAACACACACAAAATACAACCAAGAGTGGAATTTTATGGTATATTTATGACATCTACAAGGATCGAGAGGAAACAAATAAAGGGGTCTAACTAATGAAAGAAAGTAACACTAATAATGATAAAAGACAGAAAGTAGGTGTACGAAAAGGAATAGAACATGTGTGTTGGACTAAGTTGGAAACGTGAGCATTTGCTGGTCCCAGTGCAGACTGGGGAGAGAGAGAGAGCGAGGATAAGTTGAGATTTTGTTATAAGATAGTAATTTCCCTGAAATTATTAGGCACAAATATGTATATTCTGGCAAAGTTTTGCCTCGTCTACTCACGACCGTAGGCTCAAGATGGTGGGTGTAGTCACTCTTTCTGGAAGTGGCTCAGGAAGCAAAGTGACAGATTTGCTTGCCAGAAGAAAATATTTGAAAAATCACACAAAAAGGAAAGCGGCGGAAGAGGAAAAAAATTGTGTGTGCGTCACGCCTTCTTGGGAGAATCGACGTCTCTCTTCCTGCCTTTTTGTGTGTGGCTCGCTGGCAATTCAGTGAGCGATCCCGCTGGCTGGAGTGTACCGGGTACCTTCGTAGTAGTCTGCTCTGATCGCCTAGCGGTGGCCCACGGTTAGGCTGGGAGCCAAGTCTGTTATTTCCCAGCTTTTACTGAGCGTGTGCCCGAATAAGCAAAAGAAGGAGGGTGGCCACGGCGAGCTCAGCTGGCGAGATGCCAGCAAGACAAGAGGAGAGAAAAAGAGAGAGCAAAACACACGACCGCCAGGGTTCAGTACCCCGCGTGTCGAACAGGGACGGAGAAGACCACACCCATCGGCTAGAACTTGTCTACAATTTGATAAAAATGGGTTTAGAATCATACATTAATACCACCCCCAATTTCAATGAAGTTGGGACATTGTGTTAAGCAAATAAAACAGAATACAATGATTTGCAAATCATGTTCGACCTATATTGAATTGAATACACTACAAAGACAAAGATATTTAATGTTAAAACTGCTAACCTGATTGTTTTTAGCATATCATTAACTAGAATTTTATGGCTCCAACACAGTCCAAAAAGCTAGGAGAAGGGTCATGTTACCATGTGTTTTCAATAACACACAATACACACAATAACACACATTCAATAAATGTTTGGGAACTGAGGACACTAATTGTTGAAGTTTGTTGGTGAATTATTTCCCATTCTTGCTTGATGTACAGCTTCAGCTGTTCACAGTCAGGGGTCTTCGTTGTTGTATTTTACGCTTCATAATGCGCCACACATTTTCAATGGGAGACAGGTCTGGACTGCAGGCAGGCCAGTCAGTACCCCACTCTTTACTACGAAGCCACGCTGTTGTAACACGTGCAGAATGTGGTTTGGATTGTCTTGCTGAAATAGCAGGGGCTTCCAGGAAAAAGACGCTGCTTGGATGGCAGCAGATGTTTCTCCAAAACCTGTCTGTACCTTTCAGCATTAATGGTGCTTTCAAGATGTGCAGTTATCCATGCCATTGGCACTAATGCAGCCCCCATACCATCTCAGATGCTGTGCTTTTGAACTTTGCGTCCATACAGTCCGGATGGTTATTTTCCTCTTTGGCCCGGAGGACACGACGTCCACAATTTCCAAAAACAATTTGAAATGTGGACTCACAGAACACCTTTCCACTTTGCATCAGTCCATCTTAGATGAGCTCGGCCAGAGAAGCGGCGCGTTCTGGCTGTTCCGATTATTGACCTGCCTCTTTGCCTCACGTTATTAAACCTCTCTTTTGTGAAACTGTCCATTTGTATTGGAGTCGTGCATTTTGGGTCCTGTCCTCTGTTCCGGTCATGACAGAACGAACTGGCCATACATGGACCCAGCAGACTCAGACCTGATGCGCAAAGCCCTTCAAGCACAGGGTCAATGCCTCTTGAAGCAGGATGAGCAGCTTGCTGCCCTCCACCTTCATCTAAAGGTACTGTCAGAGCATCAGGACACGAGATGAGACAGGTGGCCTCACAGTTTGAAGTTCTAATGATATGGTTCAGAAGAAGGAACCAGCTGGCACAATACCTGATGCCGCCACTGTACCAACGTTTCCTTGTGAAGCAGTCACCATGCAGCCACCTGCCACTTCCGCTGCTGTCTGCCCACAGCTCTCTCCAGCGGAGAGTTCTCTGGAGATTCTGGGAATATTAAGCCATTCATCACTCCACTTTGAGCTGCAGGCAAGGCTGCCTTCCCCACCAAGCGGCCAAAGATCGCTTTGTCATTTCCCATTTGACTGGTCGTGCGGAGGCGTAGCCACAATTCCGCCGCGTGTCATTCTTGGGCTTCTTTCGTAAAGACTCTGGAGCAAGTTTTCAGTATTCCACACCAGATCGTGAGGCAGCTCGCTCCCTTGTCACCTTACAACAACGCAAGCACAGGGTGTCAGCTTACGCAATTAAGTTTCGCATTCTAGCAGCTGAGAGTCAGTGGAACAACAGGCACTACTCGATTTTCAAGGACTCATCCTCTGCCATCAAGGATCGTTTGGTCCCACAAGACCTGCCGACCGACTTGGACACTCTCATCGCTCTCGCCATAAAGGATCGACAAAAGGCTTTTGGATCGCAACCTGGACGGAGATCAGCAGAGGGTATGCGTCACCGCGTACTTGGAGGACGAGCCTCGTTGACCAGCCAAACCAAGGCAGAGCCCCTGTTGCCGGTCTCAATCCACTGGCTAGCATCACCACGGATGAACCCATGCAACTGGGCAGGTTCCATCTCTCCCCTGAGAACGTCAACACCAGCTGAGGGAAGGGCGGTCCTTCTACTGCGGGCAGTTGGGTCATTCCGTGAGCAACTGTCACGTCAAGGTTGCCAGGGTACGGGTATTGATTGACTCTGGTTCTGACACAAATTTACTCAACTTCCTCCTCGTGAGACGTATGCACATTAGAACCTTTCAATAAGACGCCACCGCAACACCTATGCTGCAGGCTGCAGTTTTAATGGGCAAGATCACTCGGAACGCATTAGTTTTCATGTTTTTTACGCCATGAATTATGACCTTATTTACGAACCACGATTGAAATTACATAACCCCCACATTGCCTGGTCTTCTGGGCATGTTATGTCATGGGGCAGCAATTGCGCCCAGAACTGTTTCAAGCCTCCATGTGAGCTTCAGGGCTATGTTTCAAATGACAATCCATAGACCCCATCTGGGGATCCTGATTTATCTCAACTGCCCACCTGTTACCAGGACATTGAAGACGTTTTTCCAAGTCCAAGGCCAAATCCCTGGCAGCCGGGATTATTTGCCCATCTTCATCCCCTGCAGGAGCAGGACTTTTCTTTGTGGACAAAAGGACAAGACCCTGCGACACTGTATCGATGACCGGGGTCTCAACGACATAACTGTGAAAAACAGTACCAGCGCTCCCCTCATCTCCACCGCCTGTGAGTTCCTGGAGGGAGCCAAGGTTTTCACCAAACTAGATTTAAGAAATGCGTATCATCTTGTCAGGATGAGGGAGGGGGATGAATGGAAAACAGCATTCAACACACCAATGGGACATTATGAGTATTTGGTAATGCGTTTTGGAATCACTAACGCTTAAGCTGTTTTCCAAAACCTTGTCAATGATGTCCAGTGTGACATGTGAATGTGTATGTTTTTGTCTATTTGGACGATATTTTGATTTTCTCTCCGGATGAGGAGACTCACATTATTCATGTCCGCTCTGTGTTGCAGCAGTTACTGCATAATGAACTTTGTCAAAGGCTGAGAAATGTGAGTTCCACAAGGTGTCGTTTCTTTTCTGGGTTTTGTGCTGGCTCAAGGTGAAGTCAAATGGACCCTTGCAAGTCGATGCGTGATGTATTGGGCCTACTCCCACATCAAGCAAGGATGTACAAAGGTTCTTAGGGTACGCAAACTTCTTCAGAAAATTCATTAGAAATTTCAGTTCAATAGCCTCGCCTTTGCATGATCTTACATTGCCACATAGACCATTTGTGTGTGAACCCGGTTGTCAATCCGCTTTGACAGAAACTAAAATCGAGCTTTCCCCATCCTCACTTAGCCAGATCCCAAACAGCAGATCATTGTAGAAGTCAATGCGTCTGATGCCGGTATAGGAGCAGTGCTCTCACAGGAATGTCTCAAGGATGGTAAGTTACATCCTTATGCTTATCTCTCTAAGGGGTTAAGGGGGGCGTACTGTCATGGGTGTGTGTTCTGGTTGTTGTCTTCTCACTGTCTCGTACACACCTGCTCCTGAGAGCATCTTCCCCACCTGTGCATCGTTTACCCTAATTACCCTTGCATTTAACCTCGTGTCTCATTCTTGCTGATCGCCAGTTCGTTACACCTTGTTGTCAAGTTCCAGCAGTCCTTGTTTCCACGTCACCGACTCATAGTAAGACGATGACCCTGTTCCGATTATTGACCTTGCCCTCTTTGCCTCACGTATTTTGGATACTGTTGCCTTTTCGGATTGCCTGCCTGTGTGCCGACCGATGCTCGTTTACTAAACCTCTCTTTATGAAACTGTCCATTTGTATTGGAGTCGTGGATTTTGAGTCCTGTCCTCTGTTCCGTTCATGACATACAACATCAGGGGGGCAACATAAGTGTCTATCCATCCATCCATTTTCTGGACCGCTTATGCTCTCTAGTGTCGCGGGTGTGGCTGGGACCTATCCCAGCTATATTCGGGCGAGAGGCGGGGTACACCCTGAACGAAACAAAACAACGACACTCATTCACATTCAAACCTAGGGGCATTAGAGTCTTCAATCAACCTACACACGTGTTTGGGGATATGGGAGGAAACCAGAGTACCCGGAGGAAACCCATGCAGGCACGGGGAAAACATGCAAACTCACACAGACGGGGATTTGAACCCGGTCCTCAGAATGTGAGGCAGATGTGCTAACCAGTTGTCTACCGTGCCGACAAACATAAGTAACTCATTATAAATTGTAAGTAGGAGGAGTAGAAAGCCAATGACAATGAAAATAAATGTAGGATAGTGAGAAGTAGAGTGAATAGTTTAAAGACTCTCTGTTACAAATGACAAGGAAACACTCCTGGTCTCAGATGTATAAACAGACATTTACTTTAGAAGTAGCACCACTGCTCAGGTATGCTATTTCCCTTTATTTAAATTTATCCATCCATCCATTTTCTACGCTTATCCAGGGTTGGGTTGCAGTGGCAGTAGCTTTAGCAGGGACACCCAGACTTCCTCTCCCCAGCCACTTCTTCCAGCTCTTCCGGGGGGATGCCGAGGCGTTCCCAGCGAAAGACATAGTCTCTCCAGCGTTCCTGGGTCGTCCCCGGGGTCTCCTCCCTGTGGGACGTGCCCGGAACACTTCACCAAGGATGCGTCCGGGAGGCATCCAATCAGATGCCCCAGCCACCTGATCTGGCTCCCCTCGATGTGGAGAAGCAGCGGCTCTACTCTGAGATCCTCGCGGATGACTCTCTCTAAGGGTGAGCCCGGACACCCTGCGGAGGGAACTCATTTTGGCCCGCTTGTATCCGGGATCTTGTTCTTTCGGTCACGACCCACAGCTTGTGACCACAGGTGAGTGTAGGAACATAGATCGACCGGTAAATTGAGAGCTTCGCCTTTCGGCTTAGCTCCTTCTTTACCCAAAGGACCGATACAAAGTCCGCATCACTGCAGACGCTGCACCCATCCGCCTGTCGATCTCCCCTTCCATTCTCACTCTCTTGTGAACAAGACCCCAAGATACTTGAAAACCTCCACTTGGGGCAGGAACTCATCCTCGCCACCCTTTTCCGACTGAGGACCGTGGTCTCAGATTTGGAGATGCTGATTTTCATCCCAGCCGCTTCACACTCGCTGCGAACTGCTCCAGGGAGAGTTGGAGATCACGGCTTGATGAAGCCAACAGACCCACATCCTCTGCAAAAAGCAGAGATGCAATATGAGGCCACCAACTAGACCCCTCTACGCCTCGGCTGCGCCTTGAAATTCTGTCGATAAAGTTCTGAACAGAATCGGTGACAAAGGGCAGCCTTGGCAGAGTCCAACCCTCACCGGGAACAAGTCAGACTTAGACTGCCAGATATGCGTACGAAACTCCGACTCGGTCGTACAGGACAGTCCATATCGGGGGTTCGGTACACCATACTCCCGAATTATCCCCCACAGGACTCCCCGAGGGACACGGTCGAACGCCTTCTCCAAGTCCACAAAACGCATGTAGACTGGTTGGGCGAACTCCCATGCACCCTCGAGGACACTGCCGAGGGTGGAGAACTGGTCCACTGTTCCACGGCTAGGACGAAAATCACACTGCTCCTCCTGGGTCTGAGATTCGACCTCCCGATAGACCCTCCTCTTCAGCACCCCTGAATACACCTTACCAGTGATGCAGAGGAGTGTTATCCCCCTGTAGTTGGAACACACCCTCCGGTCCCCCTTCATAAAAAGGGGGACCACCACCCCAGTCTGCCAATCCAGAGGCACTGTCCGATGTCCATGGGATGTTGCAGAGGCGTGTCAACCATTACAGCCCCACAACATCCAGAGCCTTTAGGAACTGCGGGGGAATCTCATCCACCCCGGGACATTGCCACCGAGGAGCTTTTTTACCACCTCGGTGACCTCAACCCAGTGATAAGAGAGACCGCCTCAGAGAACCCAGACTTTGCTTCCTCATGGGAAGGGGTGTCGTTGGAATTGAAGAAGTTTCAAATTATTCGGTCCACCAACTCACAAAGTCCGAGTTGAGGTGAGCAGCACCCTGTCCCCACTCTACACATTGTTGATGGTGCATGCTTACAAACTTTTACAAACAGTCAAAGTGTGGCTTTGTTTAGGTTTCTACAACCTAAAATTCATAATCCAAATTTGACCTGTGAAGATCAATCAAGGATGAACAAATAAAATATGTGATTTAAAGCTAAAGAAGCGCGGCTAACAATTCTCCTGCATCCTCCTCTCGAACACCAACTGCCCTCACGTCTTCCCTTACGACATCCATCAACCTTCTCTTTGGTCTTCTTCTAGCTCTCTTGCCTGGCAGCATCCTTCTACACGAGACTCACGATTTCTCCTCCGGATGTGTCCAAACCATCGAAGTCTGCTCTCTCTAACTTTGTCTCCAAAACATCGAACCTTGGCTGTCCCTCTGATGAGTTCATTCTAATTTTATCCAACCTGGTCACTCCGAGAGCGAACCTCAACATCTTCATTTCCGCCACCTCCAGCTCTGTTTCCTGTTGTCTCTTCAGTGCCACTGTCTCTAATAGGTACATCATGGCTGGGCTAGCCACTGTCTTATAGACTTTGCCCTTCATCCTAGCAGAGACTCTTCTGTCACATAACACACCTGACACCTTCCTCCACCCGTTCCAACCTGCTTGGACCCATTTCTTAATTTCCTGACCACACTCACCATTGCTCTGGACGGTTTGACCCCAAGTATTTAAGGTCCTTCACCCCTGCTATCTCTTCTCCCTGTAGCCTTACTCTTCTCCCACCACCCCTCGAATTCATGCACATATATTCTGTTTTACTTCGGCTAATCTTCATTCCTCTGCTTTCCAGTGCATGCCTCCATTTTTCTAACTGTTCCTCCACCTGCTACCTGCTTTCACTGGAGATCACAATGTGATCTGCAAACATCATGGTCCACTGGGATTCCAGTCTAACCTCATCTGTCAGCCTATCCATCACCACTGCAAACAGGAAGGGGCTCAGGGCTGTTCCCTGATGCAGTCCCACCTCCCACTTAAATCGTCTGTCACACCGACAGCAAACCACCACCGCTATTCTGCTGCCCTCGTACATGTCCTGCATTATTTTAACATACTTCTCTGCCACTCCAGATTTCCGCATGCAGTACCACAGTTCTTCTCTGGGTACTCTGTCATAGGCTTTCTCGAGACACAAAGACACAATGGAGCTCCTTCTGACCTTCTCTGTATTTTTCCATCAACATCCTCAAGTCAAATAATTCATATGTGGTACTCTTTCTTTGCATGAAACCATACTGTTGCTCGCAAATACTCACTTCTGTCTGAGTCTAGCCTCCACTCCTCTTTCCCATAACTTCATTGTGTGACTCATCAACTTTATTCTTCTATAGTTCCCACAGCTCTGCACATCACCCTTGTTCTTAAATATGGGCACCAGCACACTTTTCCTCCATTCCTCAGGCATCTTTTCACGCGCTAGAATTCTATTGAACAAGCTGGTGAAAAACTTCACAGCCACCTCTCCGAGATGCTTCCATACCTCCACAGGAATGTCATCAGGACCAACTGCCTTTCTATTTTTTATCCTCTTTAATGCCTTTCTAACTTTCCCCTTACTAATCATTGCCACTTCCTGGTCCACCACACTTGCCTCTTGTACTCTCCCTTCCCTCTCATTTTCATCATTCATCAACTGCTCGAAGTATTCTTTCCATCTAGCAAGCACACTGCTGGCACCAGCCAACATATTTCCATCTCTATCCTTAATCACCCTAACCTGCTGCACATCTTTCCCATCTCTATCCCTCTGTCTGGCCAACCTGTATAGATCCTTTTCTCCTTGTTTAGTCTCCAACCTGGCATACATGTTATCATATGCCTCTTGTTTGGCCTTTGCCACCTCTACCTTTGCCCTGTGTCGATCTCAATGCCTCTCCTCAGTGTTCTTTAATGCCTTTCCAACTTCCTCCTTACTAATCATTGCCACGTCCTGGTCCACCACACTTGCCTCTTCGACTCTCCCTTCACTCATCATTTTCCTCATTCATCAACTCCTCGAAGTATTCTTTCCATCGAGCTAGCACACTGCTGGCACCAGTCAACATATTTGCATCTCTCTCCTTCCCCTGAAGCTGGCTTTCCACCTATCATTTGTGTCAAATCTTACCGCACTAGCTGGAAGTTAAGCACCCTAAAGTCGTGCCAAATTCACAGAGTTTATCATGTTATAATTTAGGCAAGGAAGGCCTACTACTGGAGCGAAACTGAGTGCTTTGATGCTCGCCGCTCGCCTCCACAACAGTCCTGAGACTCAGGGGAGGCCTCCACTGAAAGCTGGATTCCCAATAATTGGGTGATTGAACTTTCAGCCCACTATCCTGAAATAAAGCACACAAAAGTCCTGCCAAATCATATAGGTCGTCATGTTCCAATAAAGGCAGGAAAGGCCTACTACTGGAGCGAAACCAAGTGCTTTGACGATCGCCGCTTGGCCCCACGACCTCCGAGAGGCGTAGGAGTGGCCTGCCCTGAAAGCTGATTCCCACCGATCGTTTGTGTCAAATATTAGCGCACTAGCTCGGAGGTAAGTGCCCTAAATGTCGTGCCAAAGTCACAAAGGTCGTAATATTACAATACATGCAACAAAGGCCTACTACTGGAGCGAAACTGAGTGCTTTGACGCTCGTCGCTCAGCCCCACGACCTCCGAGAGACTTGGAAGAGGCCACACCTGAAAGCTGGATTTGCAAGGATTGTCTGTGACAATTCTTAGCCCACTATCGTGAATTAAGCGACCTAAAGTCGTGCCAAAGTCACAGAGGTCGTCATTTTACAATATATGCAAGAAAGGCCTACTACTGGAGTGAAACTGAGTGCTTTGACGCTCGCCGCTCGCCCCCACAACAGTCCAGAGACTCTGGGGAGGCCTCCACTCAAATCTGGATTGCCAGTAATTGGGTGATTGAAGTTTCAGCCCACTATCCTGAAATTAAGCACACAAAAGTCCTGCCAAAATCATATCGGTCGTCATGTTCCAATTTAGGCAATAAAGGCCTACTACTGGAGCGAAACTGAGTGCTTTGACGCTCGCCGCTCGGCCCACGACCTCCGAGAGGCGTAGGAGAGGCCTCCCCTGAAAGCTGGATTCCCACCGATCGTTTGTGTCAAATCCTAGCTCACTAGCTCTAAATTAAGCACCTAAAGGTCGTGCCAAAGTCACAAAGGTCGTCATATTACAATATATGCAAGAAAAGCCTACTACTGGAGCAAAACTGAGTGCTTTGACGCTCACTGCTCGGCCCCATGACCTCCGAGAGGCTTAGGAGAGGCTTCCACTGAAAGCTCGCTGCCCACCAATCATTTGTGTCAATTCACAGACGTACTCATGTTACAGTTTTGCCAATAAAGGCCTTACGACAAGAGCGAAACTGTATGCTTTGACGCTCGCTGCTCGGCCTCACAACCGTCCAGAGACTCGGGGGAGGCCTCCCCTGAAAGCTGGATTCCCAATAATCATGTGTGCCACGTTTCAGCCCACTATCTTGAGATTAGGCACCCGAACGTCCTGCCAAAATCACATAGGTCGTCATTTTACAAAATATGCAAGAAAGGACTACTACTGGAGCGAAATTGAGTGTTTTGACGCTCGCCGTTCAGCCCCACAACATCCGAGAGGCTTAGGAGAGGCTTGCCCTGAAAGCTGGCTTCCCACCTATCGTTTGTGTCAAATCTTAGCGCACTCTCTCAAAGTTAAGCGGCCTAAAAGTCGTGCCAAATTCACAGAGGTTGTCATGTTATAATTTAGGCAAGGAAGGCCGACAACTGGAGCGAAACTGATTGCTTTGACGATCGCCGCTCGCCCCCACAACAGTCCAGGGAGTCGGGGGACGCCTCCACTCAATGCTGGATTCCCAATGATTGGGTGATTGAAGTTTCAGCCCACTATCCTGAAATTAAGCACACAAAAGTCCTGCCAAAATCATACAGGTCGTCATGTTCCAATTTAGGCAATAAAGGCCTACTACTGGAGCGAAACGGAATGCTTTGACGCTCGCCTTTCGGCCGCACGACCTCCGAGATGCTTGGAAGAGACCTCATCTGAAAGGTGGATTCACAACGAAAGAGTGTGTCCAACGTCAGCCCACTTGCTCAAACTTAAGGGTTTCAAAAGTCCTGCCGAATCACATGGGTCGTCATGTTACAATTTAGTCAATAAAGGCCGACTACTGGAGCGAAAGTGGATGTTTTGATGGTTGCCGCTCGGCCCCACAACCGTCCATAGACTTGGGGGAGACCTCCCCTGAAAGGTGGATTCACAAGAACGAGTGTGTCGAAAATCAGCCCACTAGCTCAAACTTAAGGGTTCAAAAGTTCTGCCGAAATAACAGGTCGTCGTTAAGATTTAGTCAATAAAGGCCTCCTACTGGAGCGAAACTGGATGCTTTGACGGTCGCCGCTCGGCCCAACAACCGTCCAGAGACTTGGGGAAGACCTCCCCTGAAAGGTGGATTCACAACGATAGAGTGTGTCGAACGTCAGGCCACTAGCTCAAACTTAAGGGTTCAAAAGTTCTGCAGAAATCACGTAGGTCATCATGTTACAATTTAGTCAATAATGGCCTACTACAGGAGCGAAACGGAATGCTTTGACGCTCGCCTTTTGGCAGCACGACCTCCGAGAGGCTTGGAAGAGACCTCATCTGAAATGTGGATTCACAACGATCGAGTGTGTCGAAGGTCAGCCCACTCGCTCAAACTTAAGGATTCAAAAGGTCTGCTGAAATCACATAGGTCGTCAAGTTACTGTCACGTATGTGGTTAGGGCGAGGGTGAGTAACGTAAGGCAAGAACATGGTGGACCCAATTGCAGGGAAGCAGGAAGGCAAGGCAGGAGTGCGGGAGTCTCAATAATAATATTAAATCTTCAAAAAGGGAAAACTGAACAAGTCCCAAACAGATACCAATCAAATCAAAGTAACAAAGAAACACTCGAATATCTAAGACTGGAAACAAACTATGACCTGTTGAGTAAGACGTGAATAGAAAGGGAAAATGACACCTGACAAAGACATACCACAATGATAAAGACAACTGGCGACTATGACATGGAAAAGATATGTGACAACGACATGAACCGACAAGAACTGAAAGAACCAGGGAACTAAATACAAACAGATTGACGAGACAACGAGGAACACCTGGACAAGACACGACTGGCTGGAGAGCGCTGATTGGTCGACACAAAGTAGACGAGAACAGGTGGACACAACAACCTAATGAGCACACGATAAACATGGAACACAGGAAAACATGGAACAAAACTAAACACAACCCAAACCAAAACACAGCCCATGACAGTTACAATGTAGTCAATAAAGGGCTACTACTGGAGCGAAATGGAATGCTTTGACGCTCGTCTTTCGGCCGCACGACCTCCGAGAGGCTTGGAAGAGACCTCATCTGAAAGGTGGATTTACAACGATCGAGTGTGTCGAACGTCAGCCCACTAGCTCAAACTTAAGGGTTAAAAAGTCCTGCCGAAATCACACAGGTCGTCATGTTACAATTTCGTCAATAAAGGCCTACTACTGGAGCGAAACTGGATGTTTTGATGGTCGCCGCTCGGCCCCACAACCGTCCAGAGACTTGGGGAAGAGCTCCCTGAAAGGTGGATTCACAACGATCGAGTGTGTCGAACATCAGCTCACTAGCTCAACCTTAAGGGTTCAAACGTTCTGCCGAATCACATAGGTCGTCGTGTTACAATTTCGTCAATAAAGGCCAACTACTGGAGCGAAACTGGATGCTTTGACGGTGCCGCTCTGCCCCACAACCGTCCAGAGACTTGGGGAAGACCTCCCCTGAAAGATGGATTCACAACGATCGATTGTGTCGAACGTCAGCCCACAAAGCTCAACCTAAGGTTTCAAAGTTCTGCCGAAATCACATAGGTCGTCGTGTTACAATTTCGTCAATAAAGGCCACTACTGGAGCGAAATGGATGCTGTGACGGTCGCCGCTCGGCCCCACAACTGTCCAGAGACTTGGGGAGACCCTGAAGGTGGATTCACAAGGATCGAGTGTGTGAACTGTCAGCCCACTAGCTCAAACTTAAGGGTAAAAAATTCTGCCGAAATCACATAGGTCGTCGTGTTACAATTTCGTCAATAAGGCCAATTACTGGAGCGAAACGGAATGCTTTGACGCTCGCCTTTCGGCCGCACGACCTCCAGAGGCTTGGAAGAGACGTCATCTGAAAGGTGGATTCATAACGATCGAGTCTTTCGAACATCAGCCGACAAGCTCAACTTAAGGGTTCAAAAGTTCTGCCGAAATCACATAGGTCGTCGTGTTACAATTTCGTCAATAAAGGCCACTACTGGAGCGAAACTGGATGCTTTGACGGTCGCCGCTCGGCCCCACAACCGTCCAGAGACTTGGGGAAGACCTCCCCTGAAAGTGGATTCACAACATTCGAGTGTGTCGAACGTCAGCCCACTAGCTCAAACTTAAGGGTTCAAAGTTCTGCATCAATCACATAGGTCGTCATGTTACAATTTAGTCAATAAAGGCCTACTACTGGAGCGAAACAGAATGCTTTGACGGTCGCCTTTCGGCCGCACGACCTCCGAGAGGCTTTGAAGAGACCTCATCTGAAAGGTGGATTCATAACGATCGAGTTGTGTCGAACGTCAGCCCAGTAGCTCAAACTTAAGGGTTCAAAAGTTCTGCCGAAATCACATAGGTCGTCGTGTTACAATTTAGTCAATAAAGGCCAACAACTGGAGGAAACTGGATGCTTTGACGGTCGCCGCTCTGTCCCACAACCGTCCAGAGACTTGGGGAAGACCTCCCCTGAAAAGTGGATTCACAACGTTCGAGTGTGTCGAACGTCAGCCCACTAGCTCAAACTTAAGGGTTCAAAAGTAATGCATAAATCACATAGGTCGTCATGTTACAATTTCGTCAAGAAAGGCCTACTACTGGAGCGAAACTGGATGCTTGACGGTCGCCGCTCGGCCCCACAACCGTCCAGAGACTTGGGAAGACCCCCGTGAATGGTGGATTCACAAGGATCGAGTGTGTCGAACGTCAGCCCACTAGCTCAAACTTAAGGGTTCAAAAGTATTGCATAAATCACATAGGTCGTCATGTTACAATTTCGTCAAGAAAGGCCTACTACTGGAGCGAAACTGGATGCTTTGACGGTCGCCGCTCGGCCCCACAACCGTCCAGAGACTTGGGGAAGACCTCCCCTGAAAGGTGGATTCATAACGATCGAGTGCGTCGAACGTCAGCCCAATAGCTCAAACTTAAGGTGGATTCACAACGATCGAGTGTGTTGAACGTCAGCCCACTAGCTTAAACTTAAGGGTTCAAAAGTTCTGCCGAAGTCACATCGGTCGTCGTGGGACAATTTAGTCAATAAAGGACTACTACTGGATGATTGGGAAGCCTCTTTCGTGAAGGTATGAGTCAAAATAAAAACGTGTACAGCAGGCGCTGGGAAGCGTTTTTAGCAATAAAAAACTGCAAATGTGTGTAAAACTCCAACCAAAGCTTTTGGATGCAAAAAAACTGCCTATAACTAGTATAAAGGGCAGAGTTCTATTCTAAATAGCCAGAGATTTTACTGGGAAAGCATCCTTTTTGAAGTTATGAGTCAAAATAGAAAACGTGTACAGCAGGCCGCTCGGGAAGGCGTTTTTAAGCAATAAAAAACTGCAAATGTGTGTAAAACTCAAACCAAAGCTTTTGGATGCAAAAAACTGCCTATAACTAGTATAAAGGGCAGAGTTCTATTCTAAATAGCCAGAGATTTTACTGGGAAAGCATCCTTTTTGAAGTTATGAGTCAAAATAGAAAACGTGTACAGCAGGCGCTGGAAGCGTTTTTAAGCAATAAAAAACTGCAAATGTGTGTAAAACTCCAACCAAAGCTTTTGGATGCAAAAAACTGCCTATAACTAGTATAAAGGGCAGAGTTCTATTCTAAATAGCCAGAGATTTTACTGGGAAAGCATCCTTTTTGAAGTTATGAGTCAAAATAGAAAACGTGTACAGCAGGCGCTGGGAAGCGTTTTTAAGCAATAAAAAACTGCAAATGTGTGTAAAACTCCAACCAAAGCTTTTGGATGCAAAAAACTGCCTAGTAACTAGTATAAAGGGCAGAGTTCTATTCTAAATAGCCAGAGATTTTACTGGGAAAGCATCCTTTTTGAAGTTATGAGTCAAAATAGAAAACGTGTACAGCAGGCGCTGGGAAGCGTTTTTAAGCCATAAAAAACTGCAAATGTGTGTAAAACTCCAACCAAAGCTTTTGGATGCAAAAAACTGCCTATAACTAGTATAAAGGGCAGAGTTCTATTCTAAATAGCCAGAGATTTTACTGGGAAAGCATCCTTTTTGAAGTTATGAGTCAAAATAGAAAACGTGTACAGCAGGCGCTGGGAAGCGTTTTTAAGCAATAAAAACTGCAAATGTGTGTAAAACTCAACCAAAGCTTTTGGATGCAAAAAACTGCCTATAACTAGTATAAAGGGCAGAGTTCTATTCTAAATAGCCAGAGATTTTACTGGGAAAGCATCCTTTTTGAAGTTATGAGTCAAAATAGAAAACGTGTACAGCAGGCGCTGGGAAGCGTTTTTAAGCAATAAAAAACTGCAAATGTGTGTAAAACTCCAACCAAAGCTTTTGGATGCAAAAAACTGCCTATAACTAGTATAAAGGGCAGAGTTCTATTCTAAATAGCCAGAGATTTTACTGGGAAAGCATCCTTTTTGAAGTTATGAGTCAAAATAGAAAACGTGTACAGCAAGGCGCTGGGAAGCGTTTTTAAGCAATAAAAAACTGCAAATGTGTGTAAAACTCAAACCAAAGCTTTTGGATGCAAAAAACTGCCTATAACTAGTATAAAGGGCAGAGTTCTATTCTAAATAGCCAGAGATTTTACTGGGAAAGCATCCTTTTTGAAGTTATGAGTCAAAATAGAAAACGTGTACAGCAGGCGCTGGGAAGCGTTTTTAAGCAATAAAAAACTGCAAATGTGTGTAAAACTCAACCAAAGCTTTTGGATGCAAAAAACTGCCTATAACTAGTATAAAGGGCAGAGTTCTATTCTAAATAGCCAGAGATTTTACTGGGAAAGCATCCTTTTTGAAGTTATGAGTCAAAATAGAAAACGTGTACAGCAGGCGCTGGGAAGCGTTTTTAAGCAATAAAAAACTGCAAATGTGTGTAAAACTCCAACCAAAGCTTTTGGATGCAAAAAACTGCCTATAACTAGTATAAAGGGCAGAGTTCTATTCTAAATAGCCAGAGATTTTACTGGGAAAGCATCCTTTTTGAAGTTATGAGTCAAAATAGAAAACGTGTACAGCCAAGGCGCTGGGAAGCGTTTTTAAGCAATAAAAAACTGCAAATGTGTGTAAAACTCCAACCAAAGCTTTTGGATGCAAAAAACTGCCTATAACTAGTATAAAGGGCAGAGTTCTATTCTAAATAGCCAGAGATTTTACTGGGAAAGCATCCTTTTTGAAGTTATGAGTCAAATAGAAAACGTGTACAGCAGGCGCTGGGAAGCGTTTTTAAGCAATAAAAAACTGCAAATGTGTGTAAAACTCCAACCAAAGCTTTTGGATGCAAAAAACTGCCTATAACTAGTATAAAGGGCAGAGTTCTATTCTAAATAGCCAGAGATTTTACTGGGAAAGCATCCTTTTTGAAGTTATGAGTCAAAATAGAAAACGTGTACAGCCAAGGCGCTGGGAAGCGTTTTTAAGCAATAAAAAACTGCAAATGTGTGTAAAACTCCAACCAAAGCTTTTGGATGCAAAAAACTGCCTATAACTAGTATAAAGGGCAGAGTTCTATTCTAAATAGCCAGAGATTTTAATGGGAAAGCATCCTTTTTGAAGTTATGAGTCAAAATAGAAAACGTGTACAGCCAGGCGCTGGGAAGCGTTTTTAAGCAATAAAAAACTGCAAATGTGTGTAAAACTCAAACCAAAGCTTTTGGATGCAAAAAACTGCCTATAACTAGTATAAAGGGCAGAGTTCTATTCTAAATAGCCAGAGATTTTACTGGGAAAGCATCCTTTTTGAAGTTATGAGTCAAAATAGAAAACGTGTACAGCAGGCGCTGGGAAGCGTTTTTAAGCAATAAAAAACTGCAAATGTGTGTAAAACTCAAACCAAAGCTTTTGGATGCAAAAAACTGCCTATAACTAGTATAAAGGGCAGAGTTCTATTCTAAATAGCCAGAGATTTTACTGGGAAAGCATCCTTTTTGAAGTTATGAGTCAAAATAGAAAACGTGTACAGCAGGCGCTGGGAAGCGTTTTTAAGCAATAAAAAACTGCAAATGTGTGTAAAACTCCAACCAAAGCTTTTGGATGCAAAAAACTGCCTATAACTAGTATAAAGGGCAGAGTTCTATTCTAAATAGCCAGAGATTTTACTGGGAAAGCATCCTTTTTGAAGTTATGAGTCAAAATAGAAAACGTGTACAGCCAAGGCGCTGGGAAGCGTTTTTAAGCAATAAAAAACTGCAAATGTGTGTAAAACTCCAACCAAAGCTTTTGGATGCAAAAAACTGCCTATAACTAGTATAAAGGGCAGAGTTCTATTCTAAATAGCCAGAGATTTTACTGGGAAAGCATCCTTTTTGAAGTTATGAGTCAAAATAGAAAACGTGTACAGCAGGCGCTGGGAAGCGTTTTTAAGCAATAAAAAACTGCAAATGTGTGTAAAACTCCAACCAAAGCTTTTGGATGCAAAAAACTGCCTATAACTAGTATAAAGGGCAGAGTTCTATTCTAAATAGCCAGAGATTTTACTGGGAAAGCATCCTTTTTGAAGTTATGAGTCAAAATAGAAAACGTGTACAGCAGGCGCTGGGAAGCGTTTTTAAGCAATAAAAAACTGCAAATGTGTGTAAAACTCCAACCAAAGCTTTTGGATGCAAAAAACTGCCTATAACTAGTATAAAGGGCAGAGTTCTATTCTAAATAGCCAGAGATTTTACTGGGAAAGCATCCTTTTTGAAGTTATGAGTCAAAATAGAAAACGTGTACAGCAGGCGCTGGGAAGCGTTTTTAAGCAATAAAAAACTGCAAATGTGTGTAAAACTCAAACCAAAGCTTTTGGATGCAAAAAACTGCCTATAACTAGTATAAAGGGCAGAGTTCTATTCTAAATAGCCAGAGATTTTACTGGGAAAGCATCCTTTTTGAAGTTATGAGTCAAAATAGAAAACGTGTACAGCAGGCGCTGGGAAGCGTTTTTAAGCAATAAAAAACTGCAAATGTGTGTAAAACTCCAACCAAAGCTTTTGGATGCAAAAAACTGCCTATAACTAGTATAAAGGGCAGAGTTCTATTCTAAATAGCCAGAGATTTTACTGGGAAAGCATCCTTTTTGAAGTTATGAGTCAAAATAGAAAACGTGTACAGCAAGGCGCTGGGAAGCGTTTTTAAGCAATAAAAAACTGCAAATGTGTGTAAAACTCCAACCAAAGCTTTTGGATGCAAAAAACTGCCTATAACTAGTATAAAGGGCAGAGTTCTATTCTAAATAGCCAGAGATTTTACTGGGAAAGCATCCTTTTTGAAGTTATGAGTCAAAATAGAAAACGTGTACAGCCAGGCGCTGGGAAGCGTTTTTAAGCAATAAAAAACTGCAAATGTGTGTAAAACTCCAACCAAAGCTTTTGGATGCAAAAAACTGCCTATAACTAGTATAAAGGGCAGAGTTCTATTCTAAATAGCCAGAGATTTTACTGGGAAAGCATCCTTTTTGAAGTTATGAGTCAAAATAGAAAACGTGTACAGCCAGGCGCTGGGAAGCGTTTTTAAGCAATAAAAAACTGCAAATGTGTGTAAAACTCCAACCAAAGCTTTTGGATGCAAAAAACTGCCTATAACTAGTATAAAGGGCAGAGTTCTATTCTAAATAGCCAGAGATTTTACTGGGAAAGCATCCTTTTTGAAGTTATGAGTCAAAATAGAAAACGTGTACAGCAGGCGCTGGGAAGCGTTTTTAAGCAATAAAAAACTGCAAATGTGTGTAAAACTCCAAACCAAAGCTTTTGGATGCAAAAAACTGCCTATAACTAGTATAAAGGGCAGAGTTCTATTCTAAATAGCCAGAGATTTTACTAGGAAAGCATCCTTTTTGAAGTTATGAGTCAAAATAGAAAACGTGTACAGCAAGGCGCTGGGAAGCGTTTTTAAGCAATAAAAAACTGCAAATGTGTGTAAAACTCCAACCAAAGCTTTTGGATGCAAAAAACTGCCTATAACTAGTATAAAGGGCAGAGTTCTATTCTAAATAGCCAGAGATTTTACTGGGAAAGCATCCTTTTTGAAGTTATGAGTCAAAATAGAAAACGTGTACAGCAGGCGCTGGGAAGCGTTTTTAAGCAATAAAAAACTGCAAATGTGTGTAAAACTCAAACCAAAGCTTTTGGATGCAAAAAACTGCCTATAACTAGTATAAAGGGCAGAGTTCTATTCTAAATAGCCAGAGATTTTACTGGGAAAGCATCCTTTTTGAAGTTATGAGTCAAAATAGAAAACGTGTACAGCAGGCGCTGGGAAGCGTTTTAAGCAATAAAAAACTGCAAATGTGTGTAAAACTCAAACCAAAGCTTTTGGATGCAAAAAACTGCCTATAACTAGTATAAAGGGCAGAGTTCTATTCTAAATAGCCAGAGATTTTACTGGGAAAGCATCCTTTTTGAAGTTATGAGTCAAAATAGAAAACGTGTACAGCAGGCGCTGGGAAGCGTTTTTAAGCAATAAAAAACTGCAAATGTGTGTAAAACTCCAACCAAAGCTTTTGGATGCAAAAAACTGCCTATAACTAGTATAAAGGGCAGAGTTCTATTCTAAATAGCCAGAGATTTTACTGGGAAAGCATCCTTTTTGAAGTTATGAGTCAAAATAGAAAACGTGTACAGCCAGGCGCTGGGAAGCGTTTTTAAGCAATAAAAAACTGCAAATGTGTGTAAAACTCCAACCAAAGCTTTTGGATGCAAAAAACTGCCTATAACTAGTATAAAGGGCAGAGTTCTATTCTAAATAGCCAGAGATTTTACTGGGAAAGCATCCTTTTTGAAGTTATGAGTCAAAATAGAAAACGTGTACAGCAAGGCGCTGGGAAGCGTTTTTAAGCAATAAAAAACTGCAAATGTGTGTAAAACTCCACCAAAGCTTTTGGATGCAAAAAACTGCCTATAACTAGTATAAAGGGCAGAGTTCTATTCTAAATAGCCAGAGATTTTACTGGGAAAGCATCCTTTTTGAAGTTATGAGTCAAAATAGAAAACGTGTACAGCAGGCGCTGGGAAGCGTTTTTAAGCAATAAAAACTGCATAATGGTCGTTGTAATAGGTTTATACACACATTTGCAGTTTTTTATTGCTTAAAAACGCTTCCCAGCGCCTGCTGTACACGTTTTTCTATTTTGACTCATAACTTCAAAAAGGATGCTTTCCCAGTAAAATCTCTGCTATTTAGAATAGAACTCTGCCCTTTATACTAGTTACAGGCAGTTTTTTGCATCCAAAAGGCTTTGGTTTGAGTTTTACACACATTTGCAGTTTTTTATTGCTTAAAAACGCTTCCCAGCGCCTGCTGTACACGTTTTCTATTTTGACTCATAACTTCAAAAGGATGCTTTCCCAGTAAAATCTCTGGCTATTTAGAATAGAACTCTGCCCTTTATACTAGTTACAGGCAGTTTTTTGCATCCAAAAGCTTTGGTTGGAGTTTTACACACATTTGCAGTTTTTTATTGCTTAAAAACGCTTCCCAGCGCCTGCTGTACACGTTTTCTATTTTGACTCATAACTTCAAAAGGATGCTTTTCCCAGTAAAATCTCTGGCTATTTAGAATAGAACTCTGCCCTTTTATACTAGTTACAGGCAGTTTTTTGCATCCCAAAAGCTTTGGTTGGAGTTTTACATACATTTGCAGTTTTTTATTGCTTAAAAACGCTTCCCAGCGCCTGCTGTACACGTTTTCTATTTTGACTCATAACTTCAAAAAGGATGCTTTCCCAGTAAAATCTCTGGCTATTTAGAATAGAACTCTGCCCTTTATACTAGTTATAGGCAGTTTTTTTGCATCCAAAAGCTTTGGTTGGAGTTTTACACACATTTGCAGTTTTTTATTGCTTAAAAACGCTTCCCAGCGCCTGCTGTACACGTTTTCTATTTTGACACATAACTTCAAAAACGATGCTTTCCCAGCAAAATCTCTGGCTATTTAGAATAGAACTCTGCCCTTTATACTAGTTATAGGCAGGTTTTTGCATCCAAAAGCTTTAGTTTGAGTTTTACACACATTTGCAGTTTTTTATTGCTTAAAAACGCTTCCCAGCGCCTGCTATACACGTTTTCTATTTTGACTCATAACTTCAAAAAGGATGCTTTCCCAGTAAAATCTCTTGGTATTTAGAATAGAACTCTGCCCTTTATACTAGTTATAGACAGTTTTTTGCATCCAAAAGCTTTGGTTTGAGTTTTACACACATTTGCAGTTTTTTATTGCTTAAAAACGCTTCCCAGCGCCTGCTGTACACGTTTTCTATTTTGACTCATAACTTCAAAAAGGATGCTTTCCCAGTAAAATCTCTGGCTATTTAGAATAGAACTCTGCCCTTTATACTAGTTACAGGCAGTTTTTTGCATCCAAAAGCTTTGGTTGGAGTTTTACACACATTTGCAGTTTTTTATTGCTTAAAAACGCTTCCCAGCGCCTGCTGTACACATTTTCTATTTTGACACATAACTTCAAAAACGATGCTTTCCCAGTAAAATCTCTGGCTATTTAGAATAGAACTCTGCCCTTTATACTAGTTATAGGCAGTTTTTTGCATCCAAAAGCTTTGGTTTGAGTTTTACACACATTTGCAGTTTTTTATTGCTTAAAAACGCTTCCCAGCGCCTTGGCTGTACACTTTTTTTATTTTGACTCATAACTTCAAAAAGGATGCTTTTCCCAGTAAAATCTCTGGCTATTTAGAATAGAACTCTGCCCTTTATACTAGTTATAGGCAGTTATTTGCATCCAAAAGCTTCGGTTTGAGTTTTACACACATTTGCAGTTTTTTATTGCTTAAAAACGCTTCCCAGCGCCTGCTGTACACGTTTTCTATTTTGACTCATAGCTTCAAAAAGGATGCTTTCCCAGTAAAATCTCTGGCTATTTAGAATAGAACTCTGCCTTTTATACTAGTTACAGGCAGTTTTTTGCATCCAAAAGCTTTGGTTGGAGTTTTACACACATTTGCAGTTTTTTATTGCTTAAAAACGCTTCCCAGCGCCTGCTGTACACGTTTTCTATTTTGACACATAACTTCAAAAAGGATGCTTTCCCAGTAAAATCTCTGGCTATTTAGAATAGAACTCTGCCCTTTATACTAGTTATAGGCAGTTTTTTGCATCCAAAAGCTTTGGTTTGAGTTTTACACACATTTGCAGTTTTTTATTGCTTAAAAACGCTTCCCAGCGCCTGCTGTACACGTTTTCTATTTTGACTCATAACTTCAAAAAGGATGCTTTCCCAGTAAAATCTCTGGCTATTTAGAATAGAACTCTGCCCTTTATACTAGTTACAGGCAGTTTTTTGCATCCAAAAGCTTTGGTTGGAGTTTTACACACATTTGCAGTTTTTTATTGCTTAAAAACGCTTCCCAGCGCCTGCTGTACACGTTTTCTATTTTGACTCATAACTTCAAAAAGGATGATTTCCCAGTAAAATCTCTGGCTATTTAGAGTAGAAATCTGCCCTTTATACTAGTTACAGGCAGTTTTTTGCATCCAAAAGCTTTGGTTGGAGTTTTACACACATTTGCAGTTTTTTATTGCTTAAAAACGCTTCCCAGCGCCTGCTGTACACGTTTTCTATTTTGACTCATAACTTCAAAAAGGATGCTTTCCCAGTAAAATCTCTGGCTATTTAGAATAGAACTCTGCCCTTTATACTAGTTATAGGCAGTTTTTTTGCATCCAAAAGGTTTGGTTTGAGATTTACACACATTTGCAGTTTTTTATTGCTTAAAAACGCTTCACATCGCCTTGGCTGTACACTTTTTTTATTTTGACTCATAACTTCAAAAAGGATGCTTTCCCAGTAAAATCTCTGGCTATTTAGAATAGAACTCTGCCCTTTATACTAGTTACAGGCAGTTTTTTGCATCCAAAAGCTTTGGTTGGAGTTTTACACACATTTGCAGTTTTTTATTGCTTAAAAACGCTTCCCAGCGCCTGCTGTACACGTTTTCTATTTTGACACATAACTTCAAAAACGATGCTTTCCCAGTAAAATCTCTGGCTATTTAGAATAGAACTCTGCCCTTTATACTAGTTATAGGCAGTTTTTTGCATCCAAAAGCTTTGGTTTGAGTTTTACACACATTTGCAGTTTTTTATGGCTTAAAAACGCTTCCCAGCGCCTTGGCTGTACACTTTTTTTATTTTGACTCATAACTTCAAAAAGGATGCTTTCCTTTAAAATCTCTGGCTATTTAGAATAGAACTCTGCCCTTTATACTAGTTATAGGCAGTTTTTTTGCATCCAAAAGCTTTGGTTTGAGTTTTACACACATTTGCAGTTTTTTATGGCTTAAAAACGCTTCCCAGCGCCTTGGCTGTACACTTTTTTTATTTTGACTCATAACTTCAAAAAGGATGCTTTTCCTTTAAAATCTCTGGCTATTTAGAATAGAACTCTGCCCTTTATACTAGTTATAGGCAGTTCTTTGCATCCAAAAGCTTTGGTTTGAGTTTTACACACATTTGCAGTTTTTTATTGCTTAAAAACGCTTCCCAGCGCCTGCGGTACACGTTTTCTATTTCGACTCATAACTTCAAAAAGGATGCTTTCCCTTTAAAATCTCTGGCTATTTATAATAGAACTCTGCCCTTTATACTAGTTATAGGCAGTTTTTTGCATCCAAAAGCTTTGGTTTGAGTTTTACACACATTTGCAGTATTTTATGGCTTAAAAACGCTTCCCAGCGCCTGCTGTACACGTTTTCTATTTTGACTCATAGCTTCAAAAAGGATGCTTTCCCAGTAAAATCTCTGGCTATTTAGAATAGAACTCTGCCCTTTATACTAGTTATAGGCAGTTTTTTGCATCCAAAAGCTTTGGTTTGAGTTTTACACACATTTGCAGTTTTTTATTGCTTAAAAACGCTTCCCAGCGCCTGCTGTACACGTTTTCTATTTTGACTCATAACTTCAAAAAGGATGCTTTCCCAGTAAAATATCTGGCTATTTAGAATAGAACTCTGCCCTTTATACTAGTTATAGGCAGTTTTTTGCATCCAAAAGCTTTGGTTTGAGTTTTACACACATTTGCAGTTTTTTATGGCTTAAAAACGCTTCCCAGCGCCTGCTGTACACGTTTTCTATTTTGACTCATAACTTCAAAAAGGATGCTTTCCCAGTAAAATCTCTGGCTATTTAGAATAGAACTCTGCCCTTTATACTAGTTACAGGCAGTTTTTTGCATCCAAAAGCTTTGGTTGGAGTTTTACACACATTTGCAGTTTTTTATTGCTTAAAAACGCTTCCCAGTGCCTGCTGTACACGTTTTCTATTTTGACTCATAACTTCAAAAAGGATGCTTTCCCTTTAAAATCTCTGGCTATTTAGAATAGAACTCTGCCCTTTATACTAGTTATAGGCAGTTTTTTGCATCCAAAAGCTTTGGTTTGAGTTTTACACACATTTGCAGTTTTTTATGGCTTAAAAACGCTTCCCAGCGCCTGCTGTACACGTTTTCTATTTTGACTCATAACTTCAAAAAGGATGCTTTCCCAGTAAAATCTCTGGCTATTTAGAATAGAACTCTGCCCTTTATACTAGTTATAGGCAGTTTTTTGCATCCAAAAGCTTTGGTTGGAGTTTTACACACATTTGCAGTTTTTTATTGCTTAAAAACGCTTCCCAGCGCCTGCTGTACACGTTTTCTATTTTGACTAGTAACTTCAAAAAGGATGCTTTCCCAGTAAAATCTCTGGCTATTTAGAATAGAACTCTGCCCTTTATACTAGTTATAGGCAGTTTTTTGCATCCAAAAGCTTTGGTTTGAGTTTTACACACATTTGCAGTTTTTTATTGCTTAAAAACGCTTCCCAGCGCCTGCTGTACACGTTTTCTATTTTGACACATAACTTCAAAAAGGATGCTTTCCCAGTAAAATCTCTGGCTATTTAGAATAGAACTCTGCCCTTTATACTAGTTATAGGCAGTTTTTTGCATCCAAAAGCTTTGGTTTGAGTTTTACACACATTTGCAGTTTTTTATGGCTTAAAAACGCTTCCCAGCGCCTTGGCTGTACACTTTTTTTATTTTGACTCATAACTTCAAAAAGGATGCTTTCCCTTTAAAATCTCTGGCTATTTAGAATAGAACTCTGCCCTTTATACTAGTTATAGGCAGTTTTTTGCATCCAAAAGCTTTGGTTTGAGTTTTACACACATTTGCAGTTTTTTATGGCTTAAAAACGCTTCCCAGCGCCTGCTGTACACGTTTTCTATTTTGACTCATAGCTTCAAAAAGGATGCTTTCCCAGTAAAATCTCTGGCTATTTAGAATAGAACTCTGCCTTTTATACTAGTTACAGGCAGTTTTTTGCATCCAAAAGCTTTGGTTGGAGTTTTACACACATTTGCAGTTTTTTATTGCTTAAAAACGCTTCCCAGCGCCTGCTATACACGTTTTCTATTTTGACTCATAACTTCAAAAAGGATGCTTTCCCAGTAAAATCTCTGGCTATTTAGAATAGAACTCTGCCCTTTATACTAGTTATAGGCAGTTTTTTGCATCCAAAAGCTTTGGTTTGAGTTTTACACACATTTGCAGTTTTTTATTGCTTAAAAACGCTTCCCAGCGCCTGCTGTACACGTTTTCTATTTTGACTCATAACTTCAAAAAGGATGCTTTCCCAGTAAAATCTCTGGCTATTTAGAATAGAACTCTGCCCTTTATACTAGTTATAGGCAGTTTTTTGCATCCAAAAGCTTTGGTTGGAGTTTTACACACATTTGCAGTTTTTTATTGCCTAAAAACGCTTCCCAGCGCCTGCTGTACACGTTTTCTATTTTGACTCATACCTTCACGAAAGAGGCTTTCCCAATCATCCAGTAGTAGTCCTTTATTGACTAAATTGTCCCACGACGACCGATGTGACTTCGGCAGAACTTTTGAACCCTTAAGTTTAAGCTAGTGGGCTGACGTTCAACACACTCGATCGTTGTGAATCCACCTTAAGTTTGAGCTATTGGGCTGACGTTCGACGCACTCGATCGTTATGAATCCACCTTTCAGGGGAGGTCTTCCCCAAGTCTCTGGACGGTTGTGGGGCCGAGCGGCGACTGTCAAAGCATCCAGTTTCGCTCCAGTAGTAGGCCTTTCTTGACGAAATTGTAACATGACGACCTATGTGATTTATGCAATACTTTTGAACCCTTAAGTTTGAGCTAGTGGGCTGACGTTCGACACACTCGATCCTTGTGAATCCACCATTCACGGGGGTCTTCCCCAAGTCTCTGGACGGTTGTGGGGCCGAGCGGCGACCGTCAAAGCATCCAGTTTCGCTCCAGTAGTAGGCCTTTCTTGACGAAATTGTAACATGACGACCTATGTGATTTATGCATTACTTTTGAACCCTTAAGTTTGAGCTAGTGGGCTGACGTTCGACACACTCGAACGTTGTGAATCCACTTTTCAGGGGAGGTCTTCCCCAAGTCTCTGGACGGTTGTGGGACAGAGCGGCGACCGTCAAAGCATCCAGTTTCCCTCCAGTTGTTGGCCTTTATTGACTAAATTGTAACACGACGACCTATGTGATTTCGGCAGAACTTTTGAACCCTTAAGTTTGAGCTACTGGGCTGACGTTCGACACACTCGATCGTTATGAATCCACCTTTCAGATGAGGTCTCTTCAAAGCCTCTCGGAGGTCGTGCGGCCGAAAGGCGACCGTCAAAGCATTCTGTTTCGCTCCAGTAGTAGGCCTTTATTGACTAAATTGTAACATGACGACCTATGTGATTGATGCAGAACTTTTGAACCCTTAAGTTTGAGCTAGTGGGCTGACGTTCGACACACTCGAATGTTGTGAATCCACTTTTCAGGGGAGGTCTTCCCCAAGTCTCTGGACGGTTGTGGGGCCGAGCGGCGACCGTCAAAGCATCCAGTTTCGCTCCAGTAGTTGGCCTTTATTGACGAAATTGTAACACGACGACCTATGTGATTTCGGCAGAACTTTTGAACCCTTAAGTTTGAGCTTGTCGGCTGATGTTCGAAAGACTCGATCGTTATGAATCCACCTTTCAGATGACGTCTCTTCCAAGCCTCTTGGAGGTCGTGCGGCCGAAAGGCGAGCGTCAAAGCATTCCGTTTCGCTCCAGTAATTGGCCTTTATTGACGAAATTGTAACACGACGAACTATGTGATTTCGGCAGAATTTTTTAACCCTTAAGTTTGAGCTAGTGGGCTGACATTCGACACACTCGATCCTTGTGAATCCACCATTCAGGGGGGTCTTCCCCAAGTCTCTGGACAGTTGTGGGGCCGAGCGGCGACCGTCACAGCATCCAGTTTCGCTCCAGTAGTTGGCCTTTATTGACGAAATTGTAACACGACGACCTATGTGATTTCGGCAGAACTTTTAAAACCTTAAGGTTGAGCTTGTGGGCTGACGTTCGACACAATCGATCGTTGTGAATCCATCTTTCAGGGGAGGTCTTCCCCAAGTCTCTGGACGGTTGTGGGGCAGAGCGGCAACCGTCAAAGCATCCAGTTTCGCTCCAGTAGTTGGCCTTTATTGACGAAATTGTAACACGACGACCTATGTGATTTCGGCAGAACGTTTGAACCCTTAAGGTTGAGCTAGTGAGCTGATGTTCGACACACTCGATCGTTGTGAATCCACCTTTCAGGGGAGCTCTTCCCCAAGTCTCTGGACGGTTGTGGGGCCGAGCGGCGACCATCAAAACATCCAGTTTCGCTCCAGTAGTAGGCCTTTATTGACGAAATTGTAACATGACGACCTGTGTGATTTCGGCAGGACTTTTTAACCCTTAAGTTTGAGCTAGTGGGCTGACGTTCGACACACTCGATCGTTGTAAATCCACCTTTCAGATGAGGTCTCTTCCAAGCCTCTCGGAGGTCGTGCGGCCGAAAGACGAGCGTCAAAGCATTCCATTTCGCTCCAGTAGTAGCCCTTTATTGACTACATTGTAACTGTCATGGGCTGTGTTTTGGTTTGGGTTGTGTTTAGTTTTGTTCCATGTTTTCCTGTGTTCCATGTTTATCGTGTGCTCATTAGGTTGTTGTGTCCACCTGTTCTCGTCTACTTTGTGTCGACCAATCAGCGCTCTCCAGCCAGTCGTGTCTTGTCCAGGTGTTCCTCGTTGTCTCGTCAATCTGTTTGTATTTAGTTCCCTGGTTTCTTTCAGTTCTTGTCGGTTCATTGTCGTTGTCACATATCTTTTCCATGTCATAGTCGCCAGTTGTCTTTATCATTGTGGTATGTCTTTGTCAGGTGTCATTTTCCCTTTCTATTCCACGTCTTACTCACAGGTCATAGTTTGTTTCCAGTCTTAGATATTCGAGTGTTTCTTTGTTACTTTGATTTGATTGGTATCTGTTGTGGGACTTTGTTCAGTTTTCCCTTTTTGAAGATTTAATATTATTATTTGAGACTCCCGCACTCCTGCCTTGCCTTCCTGCTTCCCTGCAATTGGGTCCACCATGTTCTTGCCTTACGTTACTCACCCTCGCCCTAACCACATACGTGACAGTAACTTGACGACCTATGTGATTTCAGCAGACCTTTTGAATCCTTAAGTTTGAGCGAGTGGGCTGACCTTCGACACACTCGATCGTTGTGAATCCACATTTCAGATGAGGTCTCTTCCAAGCCTCTCGGAGGTCGTGCTGCCAAAAGGCGAGCGTCAAAGCATTCCGTTTCGCTCCTGTAGTAGGCCATTATTGACTAAATTGTAACATGATGACCTACGTGATTTCTGCAGAACTTTTGAACCCTTAAGTTTGAGCTAGTGGCCTGACGTTCGACACACTCTATCGTTGTGAATCCACCTTTCAGGGGAGGTCTTCCCCAAGTCTCTGGACGGTTGTTGGGCCGAGCGGCGACCGTCAAAGCATCCAGTTTCGCTCCAGTAGGAGGCCTTTATTGACTAAATCTTAACGACGACCTGTTATTTCGGCAGAACTTTTGAACCCTTAAGTTTGAGCTAGTGGGCTGATTTTCGACACACTCGTTCTTGTGAATCCACCTTTCAGGGGAGGTCTCCCCCAAGTCTATGGACGGTTGTGGGGCCGAGCGGCAACCATCAAAACATCCACTTTCGCTCCAGTAGTCGGCCTTTATTGACTAAATTGTAACATGACGACCCATGTGATTTCGGCAGGACTTTTGAACCCTTAAGTTTGAGCAAGTGGGCTGACGTTGGACACACTCTTTCGTTGTGAATCCACCTTTCAGATGAGGTCTCTTCCAAGCATCTCGGAGGTCGTGCGGCCGAAAGGCGAGCGTCAAAGCATTCCGTTTCGCTCCAGTAGTAGGCCTTTATTGCCTAAATTGGAACATGACGACCTGTATGATTTTGGCAGGACTTTTGTGTGCTTAATTTCAGGATAGTGGGCTGAAACTTCAATCACCCAATCATTGGGAATCCAGCATTGAGTGGAGGCGTCCCCCGACTCCCTGGACTGTTGTGGGGGCGAGCGGCGATCGTCAAAGCAATCAGTTTCGCTCCAGTTGTCGGCCTTCCTTGCCTAAATTATAACATGACAACCTCTGTGAATTTGGCACGACTTTTAGGCCGCTTAACTTTGAGAGAGTGCGCTAAGATTTGACACAAACGATAGGTGGGAAGCCAGCTTTCAGGGCAAGCCTCTCCTAAGCCTCTCGGATGTTGTGGGGCTGAACGGCGAGCGTCAAAACACTCAATTTCGCTCCAGTAGTAGTCCTTTCTTGCATATTTTGTAAAATGACGACCTATGTGATTTTGGCAGGACGTTCGGGTGCCTAATCTCAAGATAGTGGGCTGAAACGTGGCACACATGATTATTGGGAATCCAGCTTTCAGGGGAGGCCTCCCCCGAGTCTCTGGACGGTTGTGAGGCCGAGCAGCGAGCGTCAAAGCATACAGTTTCGCTCTTGTCGTAAGGCCTTTATTGGCAAAACTGTAACATGAGTACGTCTGTGAATTGACACAAATGATTGGTGGGCAGCGAGCTTTCAGTGGAAGCCTCTCCTAAGCCTCTCGGAGGTCATGGGGCCGAGCAGTGAGCGTCAAAGCACTCAGTTTTGCTCCAGTAGTAGGCTTTTCTTGCATATATTGTAATATGACGACCTTTGTGACTTTGGCACGACCTTTAGGTGCTTAATTTAGAGCTAGTGAGCTAGGATTTGACACAAACGATCGGTGGGAATCCAGCTTTCAGGGGAGGCCTCTCCTACGCCTCTCGGAGGTCGTGGGGCCGAGCGGCGAGCGTCAAAGCACTCAGTTTCGCTCCAGTAGTAGGCCTTTATTGCCTAAATTGGAACATGACGACCGATATGATTTTGGCAGGACTTTTGTGTGCTTAATTTCAGGATAGTGGGCTGAAACTTCAATCACCCAATTACTGGCAATCCAGATTTGAGTGGAGGCCTCCCCAGAGTCTCTGGACTGTTGTGGGGGCGAGCGGCGAGCGTCAAAGCACTCAGTTTCACTCCAGTAGTAGGCCTTTCTTGCATATATTGTAAAATGACGACCTCTGTGACTTTGGCACGACTTTAGGTCGCTTAATTTCACGATAGTGGGCTAAGAATTGTCACAGACAATCCTTGCAAATCCAGCTTTCAGGTGTGGCCTCTTCCAAGTCTCTCGGAGGTCGTGGGGCTGAGCGACGAGCGTCAAAGCACTCAGTTTCGCTCCAGTAGTAGGCCTTTGTTGCATGTATTGTAATATTACGACCTTTGTGACTTTGGCACGACATTTAGGGCACTTACCTCCGAGCTAGTGCGCTAATATTTGACACAAACGATCGGTGGGAATCCAGCTTTCAGGGCAGGCCACTCCTACGCCTCTCGGAGGTCGTGGGGCCAAGCGGCGATCGTCAAAGCACTTGGTTTCGCTCCAGTAGTAGGCCTTTCCTGCCTTTATTGGAACATGACGACCTATATGATTTTGGCAGGACTTTTGTGTGCTTTATTTCAGGATAGTGGGCTGAAAGTTCAATCACCCAATTATTGGGAATCCAGCTTTCAGTGGAGGCCTCCCCTGAGTCTCAGGACTGTTGTGGAGGCGAGCGGCGAGCATCAAAGCACTCAGTTTCGCTCCAGTAGTAGGCCTTCCTTGCCTAAATTATAACATGATAAACTCTGTGAATTTGGCACGACTTTAGGGTGCTTAACTTCCAGCTAGTGCGGTAAGATTTGACACAAATGATAGGTGGAAAGCCAGCTTTCAGGGGAAGGAGAGAGATGCAAATATGTTGACTGGTGCCAGCAGTGTGCTAGCTCGATGGAAAGAATACTTCGAGGAGTTGATGAATGAGGAAAATGAGAGTGAAGGGAGAGTCGAAGAGGCAAGTGTGGTGGACCAGGACGTGGCAATGATTAGTAAGGAGGAAGTTGGAAAGGCATTAAAGAACACTGAGGAGAGGCATTGAGATGCGACACAGGGCAAAGGTAGAGGTGGCAAAGGCCAAACAAGAGGCATATGATAACATGTATGCCAGGTTGGAGACTAAACAAGGAGAAAAGGATCTATACAGGTTGGCCAGACAGAGGGATAGAGATGGGAAAGATGTGCAGCAGGTTAGGGTGATTAAGGATAGAGATGGAAATATGTTGGCTGGTGCCAGCAGTGTGCTTGCTAGATGGAAAGAATACTTCGAGCAGTTGATGAATGATGAAAATGAGAGGGAAGGGAGAGTACAAGAGGCAAGTGTGGTGGACCAGGGAAAGGGGAAAGTTAGAAAGGCATTAAAGAGGATAAAAAATAGAAAGGCAGTTGGTCCTGATGACATTCCTGTGGAGGTATGGAAGCATCTCGGAGAGGTGGCTGTGAAGTTTTTCACCAGCTTGTTCAATAGAATTCTAGCGCGTGAAAAGATGCCTGAGGAATGGAGGAAAAGTGTGCTGGTGCCCATATTTAAGAACAAGGGTGATGTGCAGAGCTGTGGGAACTATAGAAGAATAAAGTTGATGAGTCACACAATGAAGTTATGGGAAAGAGGAGTGGAGGCTAGACTCAAGACAGAAGTGAGTATTTGCGAGCAACAGTATGGTTTCATGCAAAGAAAGAGTACCACATATGAATTATTTGACTTGAGGATGTTGATGGAAAAATACAGAGAAGGTCAGAAGGAGCTCCATTGTGTCTTTGTGTCTCGAGAAAGCCTATGACAGAGTACCCAGAGAAGAACTGTGGTACTGCATGCGGAAATCTGGAGTGGCAGAGAAGTATGTTAAAATAATGCAGGACATGTACGAGGGCAGCAGAATAGCGGTGTGGTTTGCTGTCGGTGTGACAGACGAATTTAAGGTGGAGGTGGGACTGCATCAGGGAACAGCCCTGAGCCCCTTCCTGTTTGCAGTGGTGATGGATAGGCTGACAGATGAGGTTAGACTGGAATCCCAGTGGACCATGATGTTTGCAGATCACATTGTGATCTCCAGTGAAAGCAGGTAGCAGGTGGAGGAACAGTTAGAAAAATGGAGGCATGCACTGGAAAGCAGAGGAATGAAGATTAGCCGAAGTAAAACAGAATATATGTGCATGAATTCGAGGGGTGGTGGGAGAAGAGTAAGGCTACAGGGAGAAGAGATAGCAGGGGTGAAGGACCTTAAATACTTGGGGTCAACCGTCCAGAGCAATGGTGAGTGTGGTCAGGAAATTAAGAAATGGGTCCAAGCAGGTTGGAACGGGTGGAGGAAGGTGTCAGGTGTGTTATGTGACAGAAGAGTCTCTGCTAGGATGAAGGGCAAAGTCTATAAGACAGTGGCTAGCCCAGCCATGATGTACCTATTAGAGACAGTGGCACTGAAGAGACAACAGGAAACAGAGCTGGAGGTGGCGGAAATGAAGATGTTGAGGTTCGCTCTCGGAGTGACCAGGTTGGATAAAATTAGAAATGAACTCATCAGAGGGACAGCCAAGGTTCGATGTTTTGGAGACAAAGTTAGAGAGAGCAGACTTCGATGGTTTGGACACATCCGGAGGAGAAATCGTGAGTCTCGTGGTAGAAGGATGCTGCCAGGCAAGAGAGCTAGAAGAAGACCAAAGAGAAGGTTGATGGATGTCGTAAGGGAAGACGTGAGGGCAGTTGGTGTTCGAGAGGAGGATGCAGGAGGAATTGTTTAGCCGCGCTTCTTTAGCTTTAAATCACATATTTTATTTGTTCATCCCTTGATTGATCTTCACAGGTCAAATTTGGATTATGAATTTTAGGTTGTAGGAAACCTAAACAAAGCCACACTTTGACTGTTTGTAAAAGTTTGTAAGCAGTGCACCATCAACAATGTGTAGAGTGGGGACAGGGTGCTGCTCACCTCAACTCGGACTTTGTGAGTTGGTGGACCGAATAATTTGAAACTTCTTCAATTCCAACGACACCCCTTCCCATGAGGAAGCAAAGTCTGGGTTCTCTGAGGCGGTCTCTCTTATCACTGGGGTTGAGGTCACCGAGGTGGTAAAAAAGCTCCTCGGTGGCAATGTCCCGGGGGTGGATGAGATTCCCCCGCAGTTCCTAAAGGCTCTGGATGTTGTGGGGCTGTAATGGTTGACACGCCTCTGCAACATCCCATGGACATCGGGGACAGTGCCTCTGGATTGGCAGACTGGGGTGGTGGTCCCCCTTTTTATGAAGGGGGACCGGAGGGTGTGTTCCAACTACAGGGGGATAACACTCCTCTGCATCACTGGTAAGGTGTATTCAGGGGTGCTGAAGAGGAGGGTCTATCGGGAGGTCGAATCTCAGACCCAGGAGGAGCAGTGTGATTTTCGTCCTAGCCGTGGAACAGTGGACCAGTTCTCCACCCTCGGCAGTGTCCTCGAGGGTGCATGGGAGTTCGCCCCAACCAGTCTACATGCGTTTTGTGGACTTGGAGAAGGCGTTCGACCGTGTCCCTCGGGGAGTCCTGTGGGGGATAATTCGGGAGTATGGTGTACCGAACCCCCGATATGGACTGTCCTGTACGACCGGAGTCGGAGTTTCGTACGCATATCTGGCAGTCTAAGTCTGACTTGTTCCCGGTGAGGGTTGGACTCTGCCAAGGCTGCCCTTTGTCACCGATTCTGTTCAGAACTTTTATCGACAGAATTTCAAGGCGCAGCCGAGGCGTAGAGGGGTCTAGTTTGGTGGCCTCATTATTGCATCTCTGCTTTTTGCAGAGGATGTGGGTCTGTTGGCTTCATCAAGCCGTGATCTCCAACTCTCCCTGGAGCAGTTCGCAGCCGAGTGTGAAGCGGCTGGGATGAAAATCAGCATCTCCAAATCTGAGACCACGGTCCTCAGTCGGAAAAGGGTGGCGAGGATGAGTTCCTGCCCCAAGTGGAGGTTTTCAAGTATCTTGGGGTCTTGTTCACAAGAGAGTGAGGAATGGAAGGGGAGATCGACAGGCGGATGGGTGCAGCGTCTGCAGTGATGCGGACTTTGTATCGGTCCTTTGGGGTAAAGAAGGAGCTAAGCCGAAAGGCGAAGCTCTCAATTTACCGGTCGATCTATGTTCCTACACTCACCTGTGGTCACAAGCTGTGGGTCGTGACCGAAAGAACAAGATCCCGGATACAAGCGGCCAAAATGAGTTCCCTCCGCAGGGTGTCCGGGCTCACCCTTAGAGAGAGTCATCCGCGAGGATCTCAGAGTAGAGCCGCTGCTTCTCCACATCGAGGGGAGCCAGATCAGGTGGCTGGGGCATCTGATTTGGATGCCTCCCGGACGCATCCTTGGTGAAGTGTTCCGGGCACGTCCCACAGGGAGGAGACCCCGGGGACGACCCAGGAAACGCTGGAGAGACTATGTCTTTCGGCTGGGAACGCCTCGGCATCCCCCCGGAAGAGCTGGAAGAAGTGGCTGGGGAGAGGGAAGTCTGGGTGTCCCTGCTAAAGCTACTGCCACTGCAACCCAACCCTGGATAAGCGGTAGAAAATGGATGGATGGATAAATTTAAATAAAGGGAAATAGCATACCTGAGCAGTGGTGCTACTTCTAAAGTAAATGTCTGTTTATACATCTGAGACCAGGAGTGTTTCCTTGTCATTTGTAACAGAGAGTCTTTAAACTATTCACTCTACTTCTCACTATCCTACATTTATTTTTCATTGTCATTGGCTTTCTACTCCTCCTACTTACAATTTATAAATGAGTTACTTATGTTTGTCGGCACGGTAGACAACTGGTTAGCACATCTGCCTCACAATTCTGAGGACCGGGGTTCAAATCCCCGTCTGTGTGGAGTTTGCATGTTTTCCCCGTGCCTGCATGGGTTTCCTCCGGGTACTCTGGTTTCCTCCCATATCCCCAAAACACGTGTGGTAGGTTGATTGAAGACTCTAAATTGCCCCTAGGTTTGAATGTGAATGAGTGTCGTTGTTTGTTTCGTTCAGGGTGTACCCCGCCTCTCGCCCGAATATAGCTGGGATAGGTCCCAGCACACCCGCGACACTAGAGAGCATAAGCGGTCCAGAAAATGGATGGATGGATAGACACTTATGTTGCCCCCTGATGTTGTATGTCATGAACGGAACAGAGGACAGGACTCAAAATCCACGACTCCAATACAAATGGACAGTTTCATAAAAGAGAGGTTTAGTAAACGAGCATCGGTCGGCACACAGGCAGGCAATCCGAAAAGGCAACAGTATCCAAAATACGTGAGGCAAAGAGGCAAGGTCAATAATCGGAACAGGGTCTCGTCTTACTATGAGTCGGTGACGTGGAAACAAGGACTGCTGGAACTTGACAACAAGGTGTAACGAACTGGCGATCAGCAAGAATGAGACACGAGGTTAAATGCAAGGGGTAATTAGGGTAAACGATGCACAGGTGGGGAAGATGCTCTCAGGAGCAGGTGTGTACGAGACAGTGAGAAGACAACAACCAGAACACACACCCATGACAGTACGCCCCCCTTAACCCCTTAGAGAGATAAGCATAAGGATGTAACTTACCATCCTTGAGACATTCCTGTGAGAGCACTGCTCCTATACCGGCATCAGACGCATTGACTTCTACAATGATCTGCTGTTTGGGATCTGGCTAAGTGAGGATGGGAAAGCTCGATTTTAGTTTCTGTAAAGCGGATTGACAAACCGGGTTCCACACAAATGGTCTATGTGGCAATGTAAGATCATGCAAAGGCGAGGCTATTGAACTGAAATTTCTAATGAATTTTCTGAAGAAGTTTGCGTACCCTAAGAACCTTTGTACATCCTTGCTTGATGTGGGAGTAGGCCAATACATCACGGCATCGACTTTGCAAGGGTCCATTTTGACTTCACCTTGAGCCAGCACAAAACCCAGAAAAGAAACGGACACCTTGTGGAACTCACATTTCTCAGCCTTGACAAAGTTCATTATGCAGTAACTGCTGCAACACAGAGCGGACATGAATAATGTGAGTCTCCTCATCCGGAGAGAAAATCAAAATATCGTCCAAATAGACAAAAACATACACATTCAACATGTCACACTGGACATCATTGACAAGGTTTTGGAAAACAGCTTAAGCGTTAGTGATTCCAAAACGCATTACCAAATACTCATAATGTCCCATTGGTGTGTTGAATGCTGTTTTCCATTCATCCCCCTCCCTCATCCTGACAAGATGATACGCATTTCTTAAATCTAGTTTGGTGAAAACCTTGGCTCCCTCCAGGAACTC
The DNA here is from genome assembly GCF_024500275.1 of Phycodurus eques. NCBI lineage: Eukaryota > Metazoa > Chordata > Actinopteri > Syngnathiformes > Syngnathidae > Phycodurus > Phycodurus eques. Next base: position 39,258 of record NC_084532.1, on the reverse strand, counting down.
ACAGGCGGTGGAGATGAGGGGAAGCGGGTACCTGTTTTTCACAGTTATGTCGTTGAGACCCCGGTCATCGATACAGTGTCGCAGGGTCTTGTCCTTTTTGTCCACAAAGAAAAATCCTGCTCCTGCAGGGGATGAAGATGGGCAAATAATCCCGGCTGCCAGGGATTTGGCCTTGGACTTGGAAAAAACGTCTTCAATGTCCTGGTAACAGGTGGGCAGTTGAGATAAATCAGGATCCCCAGATGGGGTCTATGGATTGTCATTTGAAACATAGCCCTGAAGCTCACATGGAGGCTTGAAACAGTTCTGGGCGCAATTGCTGCCCCATGACATAACATGCCCAGAAGACCAGGCAATGTGGGGGTTATGTAATTTCAATCGTGGGTTCCGTAAAATAAGGTCATAATTCATGGCGTAAAAAACATGAAAACTAATGCGTTCCGAGTGATCTTGCCCATAAAACTGCAGCCTGCAGCATAGGTGTTGCGGTGGCGTCTTATTTGAAAGGTTCTAATGTGCATACGTCTCACGAGGAGGAAGTTGAGTAAATTTGTGTCAGAACCAGAGTCAATCAATACCCGTACCCTGGCAACCTTGACGTGACAGTTGCTCACGGAATGACCCAACTGCCCGCAGTAGAAGGACCGCCCTTCCCTCAGCTGGTGTTGACGTTCCTCAGGGGAGAGATGGAACCTGCCCAGTTGCATGGGTTCATCCGTGGTGATGCTAGCCAGTGGATTGAGACCGGCAACAGGGGCTCTGCCTTGGTTTGGCTGGTCAACGAGGCTCGTCCTCCAAGTACGCGGTGACGCATCCCTCTGCTGATCTCCGTCCAGGTTGCGATCCAAAAGCCTTTTGTCGATCTTTATGGCGAGAGCGATGAGAGTGTCCAAGTCGGTCGGCAGGTCTTGTGGGACCAAACGATCCTTGATGGCAGAGGATAGTCCTTGAAAAATCGAGTAGTGCCCTGTTGTTCCACTGACTCTCAGCTGCTAGAATGCGAAACTTAATTGCGTAAGCTGACACCCTGTGCTTGCGTTGTTGTAAGGTGACAAGGGAGCGAGCTGCCTCACGATCTGGTGTGGAATACTGAAAAACTTGCTCCAGAGTCTTTACGAAAGAAGCCCAAGAATGACACGCGGCGGAATTGTGGCTACGCCTCCGCACGACCAGTCAAATGGGAAATGACAAAAGCGATCTTTGGCCGCTTGGTGGGGAAGGCAGCCTTGCCTGCAGCTCAAAGTGGAGTGATGAATGGCTTAATATTCCCAGAATCTCCAGAGAACCTCTCCGCTGGAGAGAGCTGTGGGCAGACAGCAGCGGAAGTGGCAGGTGGCTGCATGGTGACTGCTTCACAAGGAAACGTTGGTACAGTGGCGGCATCAGGTATTGTGCCAGCTGGTTCCTTCTTCTGAACCATATTCATTAGAACTTCAAACTGTGAGGCCACCTGTCTCATCTTCGTGTCCTGATGCTCTGACAGTACCTTTAGATGAAGGTGGAGGGCAGCAAGCTGCTCATCCTGCTTCAAGAGGCATTGACCCTGTGCTTGAAGGGCTTTGCGCATCAGGTCTGAGTCTGCTGGGTCCATGTTATGGCCAGTTCGTTCTGTCATGACCGGAACAGAGGACAGGACCCAAAATGCACGACTCCAATACAAATGGACAGTTTCACAAAAGAGAGGTTTAATAAACGTGAGGCAAAGAGGCAAGGTCAATAATCGGAACAGCCAGAAACGCCGCCGGCTTCTCTGGGCCCGAGCTCATCTAAGATGGACTGATGCAAAGTGGAAAGGTGTTCTGTGAGTCCACATTTCAAATTGTTTTTGGAAATTGTGGACGTCGTGTCCTCCGGGCCAAAGAGGAAAATAACCATCCGGACTGTTATGGACGCAAAGTTCAAAAGCACAGCATCTGAGATGGTATGGGGGCTGCATTAGTGCCAATGGCATGGATAACTTGCACATCCTTGAAAGCACCATTAATGCTGAAAGGTACAGACAGGTTTTGGAGAAACATCTGCTGCCATCCAAGCAGCGTCTTTTTCCTGGACGCCCCTGCTTATTTCAGCAAGACAATCCAAACCACATTCTGCACGTGTTACAACAGCGTGGCTTCGTAGTAAAAGAGTGCGGGTACTAGACTGGCCTGCCTGCAGTCCAGACCTGTCTCCCATTGAAAATGTGTGGCGCATTATGAAGCGTAAAATACAACAACGAAGACCCCTGACTGTTGAACAGCTGAAGCTGTACATCAAGCAAGAATGGGAAATAATTCCACCAACAAACTTCAACAATTAGTGTCCTCAGTTCCCAAACATTTATTGAATGTGTGTTATTGTGTGTATTGTGTGTTATTGAAAACACATTGGTAAACATGACCCTCTCCTAGCTTTTTTGGACTGTGTTGGAGCCATAAAATTCTAAGTTAATGATTATTTGCTAAAAACAATCAGGTTTAGCAGTTTTAACATTAAATATCTTGTCTTTGTAGTGTATTCAATTCAATATAGGTCGAACATGATTTGCAAATCATTGTATTCTGTTTTTATTTGCTTAACACAATGTCCCAACTTCATTGAAATTGGGGTGGTATTAATGTATGATTCTAAACCCATTTTATCAAATTTGTAGACAAGATTCTAGCCGATGGGTGTGGTCTTCTCCGTCCCTGTTCGACACGCCCCCGGGGTACTGAACCCTGGCGGTCGTGTGTTTTGCTCTCTCTTTTTTCTCTCCTCTTGTCTTGCTGGCATCTCGCCAGCTGAGCTCGCCGTGGGCCACCCCTCCTTCTTTTGCCTTATTCGGGCACACGGCTCAGTAAAAGCTGGGAAATAACAGACTTGGCTTCCCAGCCTAACCGTGGGCCACCGCTAGGCGATCAGAGCAGCTACTACGAAGGTACCCGGTACACTTCCAGCCAGGCGGGATCGCTCTGAAATTGCCAGCGAGCCACACACAAAAAAGGCAGGAAGAGAGACGGTCCGATTCTCCCAAGAAGGCGTGACGCACAACAATTTTTTTCCTCTTCCGCCGCTTTCCTTTTTGTGTGATTTTTCAAAATATTTTTCTTCTGCAAGCAAATCTGTCACTTTGCTTCCTGAGCCACTTCCAGAAAGAGTGACTACCACCCACCATCTTGAGCCTACGGTCGTGAGTAGACGAGGCAAAACTTTGCCAGAATATACAATATTTGTGCCTAATAATTTCAGGGAAATTACTATCTTATAACAAAATCTCAACTTTATCCTCGCTCTCTCTCTCTCCCCCGTCTGCACTGGACCCAGCAAATGCTCACGTTTCCAACTTTAGTCCAACACACAATGTTCTATTTCCCTTTTCGTACACCTACTTTCTGTCTTTTTATCATTATTAGTGTTACTTTCTTTCATTAGTTAGACCCCTTTATTTGTTTCCCTCTCGATCCCTTGTAGATGTCATTAAATATACCATAAAATTCCACTCTTGGTTGTATTTTGTGTGTGTTCTGAGTTTAAGTAAGCCTCTGTCATCTAGAACTCAAAATTTCATAAAGTGTAGCAACCTTCAGATTACAAGACTGATAAAAAGGTTTCTCGTCACGTTCCCTAAATTTGATCTACATAAAAAGTGCCGTGGAGCCCCTTTAGTAGGTAAAATTCGTTTGATTTTAACAGTTAAACTTAAAATTACGGTAAACCGGAAGTAACGCAAGCGTCGCTTTGAGTTTATTTTTGTCTAAATTAATTACATTTTTATTTGACTAATATACGCTACACATGTAATAGTGGGACCATGACGCATGACCCGTGATATAGCGGGGGTTCACTGTCATTTCAAATCCTGACTTATTTTTCACATTTGACAGCCGTCATATTTTTACGAACTCCTCCTAACAAAAATAATTAAAAGCTTTTCATTTTGTCTCATGCTGTTGCCATGATGACATGCTGTTCGCCGCACTGTTCGCCAAGAAAACAACACTGCTTTGAGGATCTAAACATGCACAAAAACTCATGAAACTGCACACACATCAAGCCTGGCGAAGTATTTAATATTCACCATGTTTATTGTAAAATGGCTCAGTCACGTCGCTACAAATTTTCAACAAAGCAGCCCAGCCTATATGATTCACACAGGTCTTCCAAAATTGGGAGGCATATGTAACATGCCAAGCCACTCAAACAATCTTGGAGCCACACCCTAAACCTAACAGGAAAGGCACCATTTTTAATTTACTTTCAAATTCTTGCCTATTTTTCTCCTTTTACAGGCGTCATATTTTTTACAAACTCCTCCAATAGATTTTATCTCATTGACTTCAAACTTCGGGTGTCATTTAAAGATATTGAGGATGGAAACTTATTAAAGGCTTTTCCTATGGTCTCACGCTGTTGCCCTGGTGAAATGCTGTTCACTGCGCTGTTGTGTTGTGTTGCACATAATTGTGAAGTGGAATGAAAATGATTCAAGGCTTTCCGCGAATACTGATCTGAAAAGTGTGGTGCGCATTTCTATTCAATATTGAAAGTACCCCAACGTGGGCAGGGGTGTGAGGGCCCTTTATACATATTCTCATTAAACTAAACTTCTTCATGTGCTTTCTTATTTAAAATGCGTTTTTTCAGTCCAATCAATAGTTTTTATTCAAACCAACTCATTTTGTGTTACTAATTTACCAATGTTACTGATATTTGAGTAAATTGTCCTTTTTCTTTGCTTATCTTATCGTAATTATTGGTTTGAGCGCAAACGATGCAGGTACAATGCCCACCATACACAGGCCAAAAATCTAGTTTAGCCAGTTTTGACAGAGCGGCATCTATCGATGAGTTCTGATTTTGAACTTTGTGAGACAAAGCACACTGTTAGACATTCCTGTAAATTCTAGTTATTTACCACATACCTTACAGTGAAATACTTTAAAGTGGACTATACAGTACAGGCAGACAGTTTCTACTGTCTCATGGAATTTTGGTTGACATCACACAGAGCTTCACTGTATCTTGAATGCAGCAGAATTGTGTGAAGCCGTGTGGCTCCCAGCACGCATTGTGCCATAAAATGTTGAACAGTTGCCATCCATCTATTCATCCATTTTCTGAGCCGCTTTTCCTCACAAGGGTCGCAGGAATGCTGGAGCTATCCCAGCTATCATCAGGCAGGAGGCGGCGTACACCCTGAACTGGTCGCCAGCTAATTGCAGGGCACCCATAAACAAAGAACCATTCGCACTCGCATTCATACCTACAGGCAATTTAGAGTCTTCGATTTATCTACCATGCATGTTTTTGGGATGTGGGAGGAAACCGGAGTGCCTGGAGAAAACCCACGCAGCTACGGGGAGAACATGCAAACCCCACACAAGCGGGGCCGGGAATTGAACCCCGGTCCTCAGAACTGTAAGGCAGACTCTCTAACCAGTCATCCACTGTGGCACTGAAAAGTTGCCGTAATCAATGTTAATTCTGAATGTTCGTGAATGATATGGATTAAAATTGATCGTGTGTGTTTATGTTACCTGTTGCTTGTTGAGTGTGTATCTTATTTAACTCGTGTTACATTTATGTTGCACTTTATTTCATGAAACCCTGACTGGAAGTTGTGTGTAATTGAGTGACATCCTGATCATCAGCACCAAATGACTCAAAACATTGATTTGACAGTTGCCAGTTAGTCACTGTTGTTGAAGTTTACAGTAACTTATACGCGTAAACTACTGTAAAAACCATCTGAAATGTCTCGTCGAGTACTCATTAGGGTTTATAGTGTACTGAACAAGCTGAGTTAAAAGTAGAGTTGACTTGTACACACTACAGTATTCTGTATACCTAATAAGATGAGTAGTAGAATAAGTATACTCTACTTATCTCAATTTACAGTGTACTTAAACTAAGTCAAATCAGTGGGGAGCAATGATTGTGATTACTTTTTTTAAGGCAATGGGTTATCTGCGTTTTCTACGAAATCTCTCCTTATCCGGGTTTACAGTGCATCACTCCAGTCCTGCAAGAACTCCAATACCGCATCCAATAAAATATACTGATCTGCACCTTCAAGGTCATCAATAACCTTGCCCTGCCATATCTTGCTGACTTCCTTCATGTTGCCACTCAAACTCATGAATAAAGAGCATCCCCGGGGGGGCTCGATCCACCATCCTGCCGGTTAAAAGCCAAGCACGCTGACTGATTGTGCCACTGTTGAGAGAAATTGTGTCCATCAAAAATTGCCAAATGGTGTTGCCTTCAAGACTCGCAGCTGCTGGTGAAATGAACTGTAAATCAAAGGCTTCAAAAAAGGGAGAGAAAACCCCCTAAAAGACATTGCAACGGAACGCCAAACCAGGCGCTCCTAACATTAAGGAATACATGCTAATCCCTTGGTCTAAGAACACTGTTTTCAGCAACGTTTTTTTTTCCAGTTTTGCAGCTGCGACAGCGCTACAACAGGGCTAGTGGGTGCTACAGCCCTTTCAGAAATCTGTGTATCCTCAGTTAAGCCCCTCCAGTGTTTTATTTTATATTTTCAAATATTATTTATTCATGTATGTATGTATGTATTTATTTAAGCTTAAAAACATTAAAAAGTTAATAAGAAGCCATTCTGTTGCAATCCAATTCCCGCTTGTGTGTTGATGCTGCACCTGTATCCTGTGTGTGTGATGGAAGGGGGGTAGTGGGGTTGGTAGTGGAGGTTGGGGGGGACACGGGGCAGGTAAGTCTTTAATTTACTCCACCCATTAGTTTAAGGCTAGCTAGCCCACAGTGTTGCAGCAAGCAAGCAAAAAAAAGGGACATTTCTAAACTGAGCCAGGTCCTGAAGGAGCACTGCAGCCCACATTAGCTGGAGTGCTGACACAAAATCACATGACTGGCCCGCTGCTTTAAGCCAATCACCTGTTGAGGAACCCAGGCGGGTTGGACAGCTGGATCGCTACTTCAACCATCAGAATCAGAATTAGAATCAGAATCATCTTTATTTGCCAAGTATGTCCAAAACACACAAGGAATTTGTCTCCGGTAGTTGGAGCCGCTCTAGTACAACAGACAGTCAATTTACAGAACACTTTGGGGACATCAAGACATTGACAAAAAAAAATTGTGCAAAAAGATGCAGATGAATAAAAATGGCTAGAATATTCCATTTCACTGGACCGTGTTTTCTGCTTTGCATACAGCTACTTTCAACATCCAGGAAACCACGGAGAGAAGGTAATATTTACCCCCGATTTCTACCAGAACTGGAGAAAGGTGACTTGTTCATTTAAGACACACAATGCTAGTGTAGTAGGATTGAAAATACCTAATCAAAAGTTTCATTTAAAAAAGACATCCCCTTAATTTTTTGGGTGATTTACCAATGTTTTTATTGCTATGAGTTTATACACTACCAAACCAGCAGATGGTGCTGTTAAGTGTAGTTGTGGACTGGAGGGGTATGCGCAGGCGCAGCTTCAGAAGTATACTGTAAGCGCTGTGGCCTACTGATGAATGTCTCCTCTTGTTTGCCCGCAGTCTGTCCACTGTAGTTTATTGGCTACACAGGGAAGACTATCCCCTATGGCTGGCGCCGGTAACTACTGGGGGGTCGTCCGGGATATCGTAAAGGGACAACAACTGCCTGGTGAAGAGTGTATCCGCATGTTCGAGGTGTCCAGTGCTTCAGGGAAGTCCGTGCTCCGCGTGTCATTCAGAGAGTATCTACCACCATCGACGCAATGTGGCCACTAATACATCACAAGCGCTGATCGTTAAGATCTCGAGACACCTTTTCAGTTTGAACACAAGCCAGCTGCAAGTCATCATTCACTCTATTGACAGCAACGCACAGCCAGAATTGATGAGTACATTGACAATTACTTGTATGAGTTAATTGTTGACTTCCTGAGAGGTGTCCAGCTAAAGTCAATAGAAAATGAAGGCATGTCACAACTGCTTCTCCGAGATGACTTAATCACCGACATACTGAAACCGATTGATGAAACTACCGCTCGAGGCAATGGTCCAGTCCACGTCCAGAGGGAAGGCCAGACCACCTTTCACATGTCACCACCTTTACACAACTACTCCCCTGGAGAGGACAGAGACATTGGTACCTCACCACAAGGTTTCACATCTCCACCCGACCTCAAGAACTGTTGGCCCTGCTCTGAGTGGGGTTAGTTCTTCATTCAGTATGAGAAATCAGGTATTGAGTCTGAGTGATGCTGCAAGTATGCTCCCACGCCGAGAGTTCAAGATTCATGCTGGACAGATTTCTGATACTGGTTCTGATGTTTCTTTTGGTATAACCTGTGCAAACAAATTGATGATGGTTTACAAGAAGGTTTGACTGAGTCCAAACTTATCCGAGGTGTACTTAAAATTACAAAACCTGGTAATTTCAGAGAAATGTTGACTAACAAGAGTGCTCTAAATGTGGATGAGTTTAAGAGGTTTCTTCGCTCTCACATTTGTGACAAAAACTGTACAGAGCTCTTTCAAGAGTTACGTAATGCTAAACAATCAGATAAAAAGAGTCCACAACAGTTGCTGTAGATGGTAATGGGCTTGAAACAATGTGTTCTTTTTGAGTCACAACAAACTAGCGCTAATTTAACTATGATGCAAAACTGATACAGGGTACTTTTCTCCACACGCTCTACCAGGGCTTACATGTGGAAAAAGGACCATGTGAGACGTGGCTTAAGACCTTTCCTTAATGACATAAAAGTTAGTGATGACCTGTTACTGGAACAAATTACTAAGTCTGCAAGTGAAGAAATAGAAAGACAGAAAAGACTTGGTACGATTGTAAAGACTAAGAGTCACTGTAGACATTCTTGACAGTGGTAATAAAACCAAAGAGAATTGTCAAAGAGAGCGACAGACACAACACGACCGTTATTATAGAACTAACAGCACAGGTGTCCTCACTGACTCCCAAACCGCCTGATAAATCCACACCTGTTGACTCTAACCCTCAGAGACACAACCCATATGTATGAGTTGATACACAAGGCAAATGCAAGACTTGTGTGCAACAAAACTAAGTTACTTGCCAGCATTGCTTTGTGTGTGGTCAAACAGAACACAAGGCCATAGGCTGTCTTCAACAAAAGGCATTGGGAAACAGGCAGCGGTCACAGGAGAGGGGCAGCCAGTGACCAAGACAGCTCAAGTGCCCCCAGTTCCTAATAACCAAAAAACAAAGTCATTGGCAACTAGTTCATCACCACCGCCAAAGAAAATACTTGCACAGCTCATTGGCAAAAGATGTATGGTTAAATGTGCACTCAATGGTGCTCCAATCCAAATCAGAATCATCTTTATTTGCCAAGTATGTCCAAAACACACAAGGAATTTGTCTCCGGTAGTTGGAGCCGCTCTAGTACAACAGACAGTCAATTTACAGAACACTTTGGGGACATAAAGACATTGACAAAAAACAATTGTGCAAAAAGATGCAGAGTCCTCTAGCACTTAGAGCAGTTCGAATGACTAATATTGCAATAGTCCGGTGCAATGACCATTGTGCAAAGGGCGCTGAGACTTCAAGGAGTGTATGCGGTTTAAAGTGACGAGTAGTGCGATCATCTGGGACTATGTTGATTGTGCAAATGTTACAGATACTCCTCAATCAGTGTGCAAATGGAGCAGATGCTACTCTGGCATGAGTGGCCAGTATATGCAAATAGTGCAGGATGGCGAGACAACTACAGTGAGTGCACGAGTAATACATAATTGGCCCCACAGAAATGTGACAACGAACTCAAGTCAAAAAATTTCCAGCTTGTTGTAATGGAATTATAGGTTAGGTGTTTAAGAAGTTGATCGCAAGAGGGAAGAAGCTGTTGGAATGTCTACTAGTTCTAGTTTGCGTTGATCGGTAGCGCCTACCTGAGGGAAGGAGCTGGAAGAGCTGGTGACCGGGGTGCAGACGGTCCGAGAGGATTTTGCACGCCCTTGTCTTAGTTCTGGCAGCGTGCAAGTCCTCAATGGTGGGTAGGGAGGTACCGACAATCCTTTCAGCAGTTTTGATTGTCCGTTGCAGTCGGAGTTTGTCCTTTTTTCTAGCAGCACCAAACCAGACTGTGATGGAAGAACACAGGACTGATTCGATGACTGCTGTGTAGAACTGTCTCAGCAGCTCCGGTGGCAGGCCGTTCTTTCTCAGAAGCCGCAGGAAGTACATCCTCTGCTGGGCCTTTTTGATGTTGGTCGCCCAGTTCAGGTCCTGAGAGATTGTAATTCCCAGGAACTTGAAGGTCTCGACGGTTGACACAAGGCAGCTGGACAACGTGCGGGGCAGCTGTGGCGAAGGATGCCTCCTGAAGTCCACGATCATCTCTACAGTCTTGAGCGTGTTCAGCTCCAGGTTGTGTCGGCCGCACCACAGCTCCAGCCGCTCTGCTTCCTGTCGATATGCAGACTCGTCACCGTCCTTGATGAGGCCGATGACAGTGGTGTCATCTGCAAACTTCAGGAGCTTGACAGTCGGGTTCGCTGAGGTGCAGTCGTTCGTGTAGAGAGAGAAGAGCAGCGGAGAGAGGACACAACCTTGGGGCGCCCCAGTGCTGATGCTGCGTGTGGATGAGGTGGCCTCCCCCAGCCTGACCCGCTGTGTCCTGCCCGTCAGAAAGCTGTAAATCCACTGGCAGATGGCAGGTGAGACGCTGAGCTGGAGAAGCTTGGTTGAAAGGAGTTCAGGGATGATGGTGTTGAACGCAGAGCTGAAGTCCACGAACAGGATCCTTGCGTAGGTCCCTGCACTGTCGAGGTGTTCCAGGATGAAGTGCAGTCCCATGTTGACTGCATCATCCGCAGATCTGTTCGCTTGGTAGGCAAACTGCAGGGGGTCCAACAGGGGACCTGTGACACTCTTGAGGTGGTCCAGCATTAGACGTTCAAAGGACTTCATGACCACAGATGTCAAAGTGACAGGCCTGTAGTCATTCAGACCAGAGATTGCAGGTTTCTTGGGGACTGGAATGATGGTGGAGCGTTTGAAACAGGATGGAACTTCGCACATTTCCAAAGATCTGTTGAAGATCTGAGTGAAGACTGGAGCGAGCTGGTCCGCGCAGACTTTGAGGCAGGATGGGGACACATGGTCCGGTCTTGCCACTTTGTTAATCTTCTGTTGTTTGAAGATGCGTCTCACATCCTGTTCATGGATGGTTAACGCAGAAGTCAGAGGTGTGGTTGTGGTCGCGGGTGCGGCCGGGTGGATGTGTGGAGTGAAACCGTCCTTTTCAAATCTGCAGTAGAAGGTATTCAAGTCGTTGGCTAGTGTGCTATTGTTCTCAGCTTGGGGGGATCGTCGCTTGTAATTAGTCAGCGATTGGAATGCATGCCAGACTGATTTAGAGTCGTTCGCACTAAACTGTTTTTCCAACTTTGCTGCATAGATCCTCTTGGCAATGTTACTTTCTTTAGTAAGCTGGTTTTTAGCTCGATTATACAGGGCCCTGTCCCCACTCTGATATGCATCTTCCTTAGCTTGGCGAAGCTGCTTAAGTTTAGCAGTGAACCACGGCTTGTTGTTGTTGAATATCCAAAATGATTTTGTTGGTACACAAACCTCTTCACAGAAACTGATATAGGATGTGACAGTGTCCATATATTCATCCAGGCTTCCAGGTAAATTTTCAAAGACACTCCAGTCTGTGCAGTCTAAACAGCTTTGAAGTTCCATCTTGGCTTCATTGGTCCACTTTTTGACTGTTTTCACTGTAGGCTTCGCACATTGAAGTTCTTGCCTGTACGTCGGTATTAAGTGAATTAAGCAGTGATCAGACTAGCCCAGGGCTGCACGAGGTATAGCACGGTATGCGTTTTTTACCGTAGTGTAGCAGTGGTCTAAAGTATTATTTTCCCTGGTAGGACAGTCGATGTGCTGCTTGTATTTAGGGAGTTTGTGGTTGAGTTTAGCTTTGTTAAAGTCCCCGAGAATAATGAGGGGTGAGTCCGGGTGTTTTTTTCCAATTTCGTTGACTTGTTCGGCGAGTGCTAGCAATGCGGCGTTCGTGTTAGCTTGAGGCGTAATATAGACTCCAACCAGTATGAACGATGCAAACTCACGTGGCGAGTAGAATGGTTTACAGTTCAAAAACAGCGACTCCAAATGCGGGCTGCAGTGTGTGCTGAGCACCGTGACGTCCGTACACCATTTTTCGTTGATATGGAGGCATATCCCGCTGCCCTATGTTTTCCCCGATGATTCCATGTTGCGGTCCGCTCGATTAATGTTGAAGCCGGGAAGCGCCATTGGGTACAGGGTCGCAAAGCCAGGTCTCCGTGAAGCACATGGCCGCGGAACGTCCGAAGTCTTTACTGGTCTTTAACAGAAGATGAAGCTCGTCCATTTTGTTGGGTAGGGAGCGTACATTCGCGAGGTGGATCGACGGGAACGCCAATCTGTGTCCTCTCTTGCGGAGTTTCACCTGAATGCCGGCTCGTTTCCCTCTGTGGCGCCGCTTCCGCCTCCATGCGCCGAAAACCACGGAAGCCGCACCAATGAGTAACTCGGGGAAAAAACTTGAGTCCCTTCTTTCAGACCAACCTCTTTCTGCTGCGAACGGCACTGACGTTCCTTTCAAGGGTTGGGCAGATATAGCACTTGAGATCAAGAGCAATAACCATGGGCAATGTTACGATACAAGTACCAGTTTTAGTCACACAGAACTGTCTTTACCACCCTATCTTAGGCAGTAATGTCATTGCAGGAATCATTAAAGCGAACAAAGAGACTGATATAGATATCACAAGTCTACTCAAAGAAGCTTTAAGTGTCAATGAGAGTACAGCTAAAGCTTTAGAAGTTTTTATCCCAGCTGATAACTTTCTTGAATCTAGTGTAAAAACTGTTAAAAAGGGAGTGCTGTTACCTGCCGGACAGATCTCTGAGATGAGGTACAGAGTAAGAGAGTGGCCAGCAGGAGGTAGAATGGTATTTCAGTGTACAAGACAACTGTCCTGATGGTTTAGAGTTGTTCCCTGCATTACTCCAGTAGATGTTCTTCATGGTTCATCAAAACTTGTGAAAATTCCAGTACAGAACACTACTAAATATGATATTTTCCTTTCCAAGAGAACTGTTTTGGGAACATTGCAAGAGGTAGTTCAGCTCAACTAATACCACTTAACTGTTTTTCGGACATGTCAGAGCAGCAAACTTTGGGAAACATGTTCTGTCAACCTCAGCTCAGCTCATGAAAACAGTGACCAATGCCAAACCTTAAATGACACACAAACAAAAATGGTATCCACCTGTTGATTTTGTCACATTTAAACGAGTATCAGCAAAAGACTGAAAGAGACATGTTTGAAGAGTTGGATGTTTTTATAAAAGGGGACTCAGATATCGGCTGTATCTCAGGTCTGCAACACAAAATCAATCTCACAGACAATGTACTAGTTACAAAATCCTACAACTCCATTCTGAAACCCTTGTATAAGGAAGTAAAAGAATATGTCCAAAAGCTCCTTGACCACAGCTGGATTAGGAAATCCACTTCACCATACTCCTCAGCAGTGGTCTGTGTGAAAAAAAAGGACATGACATTACGGTGTGTGTTGACTTTCGGGCGTTAAACCGCAAAACTATCCCTGATCGCCATCCCCTCCCACACATTCAAGATCTGCTGTATAACTTGGGGGGGCTACTCCATCCATCCATCCATTTTCCTTTCCGCTTATCCTCACGCGGGTCATGGGGGTGCTGGAGCCTATCCCAGCACGGCGAGAGGCGGGGTCCACCCTGAACTGGTCGCCAGCCAATCGCAGGGCACAAATAAACAAACAACCATTCGCACTCACATTCATACCTACGGGTAATTTAGAGTCTTCAATCAACCTACCACGAGATGTGGGAGGAAACCCTAGTTACCGGAGAAAACCCACCCAGGCACTGGGAAAACATGCAAACTCCACACAGGCGGGGCCGGGATTTGAATCTTCAGAACTGTGAGGCAGATGTGCATACCAGCGTGCTACTCATGTTTCTCAATTCTCGACCAAGGCAGTGCCTATCACCAAGGCTTTGTCAACGAGAACTCTAAACACCTAACTGCCTTTACCACACTTTGGGGATTATATGAGTGCAACCATCTCCCATTTGGCTTTACCAATGCCCTAGCAGCCTTTAAAATATGTATGGAAGGCATCCTTGAAGGTTTAAGGGATGAGTGCTGTTCTCCTTACTTAGATGACATGTTATTCTAAAACTTTCACTGACCATGCAAATGACTTATCACGTGTTCTCCAGAAATACAGGGAACATGATGTTAAACTAAGGCCTAGCAAGTGTGAACTTTTTAAGAAACAATGCAGATATGTAGGACATCTAGTCACAAATGAAGGTGTACAGCTCGATCCTAAAGACCGAGAAGCTGTTAACCAGCTCAGAGACAGAGAACCAAAGAACGTTGGAGAAGTAAGAGCTCTCCTTGGCTTCCTAGGTTATTATCGGACATGCAAACGGGAACTCTCGTACTACCACTAAAAACCCACCAAACAAGTCTAAGCAGAAAAGTAACAGTGGTCAGCTTCCTTCCAAAACTCCTGATTACTGGACATAAGAACACAGTGCAGTTGTGTCACGTATTGTTGACATATAAACTAGTCCACCTATTTTAGCATACCCAGACTTTGACTTACCTTTCGTCCTCCATACAGATGCTGAAAACGAAGGGTTGTGGGACGTGCTTTATCAGCAACAGGGGAACAAGCCACGTCATTGCATGTAGACTCGGACGCTCACACCTGCTGAAAAAAAAAATATCACCTTCATGCTGGCAAGCTCAAGTGGACGATCTGTGACAAATTCAGGGATTAGCTTTATTATGCATCCACTTTCACTGTATTCACAGACAATAATCCCCTCACATATGTTTTGAGCATAGCCAAGTTGAATGCAGCTGGGCATCGCTGGGTAGGTGAACTTGCCGATTTTCACTTTACCAATAAAGTATCATCCGGGTAAATCAAATGCAGATGTTGATACCCTGTCTAGATACCCAGTTAAACTGCCAGATCAAATGACTCAGTACACAGAGACTATACGTCCTGAAGTAATCCCTTCCATTTGGCAAGGAGACAAAGCAATGAAAGAGTGAAGTGCCGTGGGTTGCCACTTTACAGTTAAAACTCAAATGAAAGTGACATACTCTCTGAAGGAACTCCTCTCATCTCACCTGAAAATATCAGAGCAGCTCAAAAAGAGGATGCTGCAATCTCAAGTGGTGATACAATTGAAAAAGAGAGGATGAAATCCAAATGAAAAGGATACGAGACAAATAATACACATAATACAAGGAGACTGGTTCATGAATGGAACAAACTAAAACTTGAAAAGGGACTGTTACATAGATGTGCTGAACTGAGAAAACAGTTGGTTGTTCCTGAAAACCTGAGCAAAACTCTTTTGAAACAAACATTTGCATGATGATATGGAACATGTAGGTGCTGACAAAGTCATTCACTTAGTGAGTGAACGCTTCTATTGGCCCTACGTGCAGAAAGAAATAGAAGATCAATGCATTTGTTTAAAACAAAAACACCCTTGTGTTCCAGACAAAGCTCCAATGGGTTCAATCAAAACAAGTGTTCCATTTGAATTTGTATCAATTAACTATATTCATCTTGAACCAAATGAAGGCGGTCATGAATACATATTAGTTTTGGTAGATCATTTCACACGTTTTGCGCAGGCTTATCCAACAAGAAATAAGTCTGGCAGACCTGCGGCTGAGAAAATGTTTTACGATTTTATCCCGAGGTTTTAATATCCTGAAAAACCCCACCATGATCAGGGCAGACAATTAATAAACAGCTTATTCCAGAGACTCCAACAGTTAGCGGGGATAGCTAATCCTTGAAATACTCATCCACCGGGAAATCCCATTGATATACTGAACAGAACCCTCCTACAAATGTTACGCACCCTACAGGAAGAAGAAATTACAGTGGAAAGAACATTTACCACACATCCTCCATGCGTACAATTGTACTCGACACGAATCAACTGGGTACTCACCATTCTTTCTCCTGTATGGTAGAATGCCAAGATTACCAGTTGACATTGAAGGGAATATAGAATACTTTATATTCTAATATGTAATTCTAACTAGTTTGGAAGAGAATGTGTATTGGAGTATAGGAGTATATTGCAGAAAGGCCCCCATCAGGGGATATTTGGAGACAGATGGCAAAGAAGAAAGGAACTGCGGGGAGCCACTATAAACATTGAATGCAGGAGACATCGGCAGGCGACGTCTGGACCCAGATCAAATAGTCATAATTTGGCCGAACAACGATGACGTCAGATTACGGACCAATCACACGACAGCGATTCCACACCGGCCTGTTTGAAACATTGTATAAGTCTGGGGGAGAGTCAGATAGTTTTGTTCTACTACTGTATCTGCTAAGAATAAGTTAGGGTAGTTACGAACCCAGAGCTCTGCAAAATGTATAGACTCCTCTGTCAGGAATAAATTGGTTGCTTTTTATACGTTGTTGTGAACGACGTTCTTTCACGAAAACGAACACGCTTGGAACCACGGAAATTAGGGGATTTTAAAACAAAGGTTCCTTCAACCTACTTTTTGACATAAAACCTGAAAGTGACAGCCAAACAAAACAAACATATGCTGATAAATGGTCTACGCAAGTGCAGGAAGCATACAAAATAGCTTCGGAAAATAGCTAGAAAAGCACAGCTAAAGGGAAAAGGTACTATGAGCAACACACATAAGGCATTCCTTTGCAACTTGGAGACCGAGTACTGGTCAGGAATTTCTCAGACCTGGAAAACTAAGACCTTATTGGGAAAAGTCCATCCACCAAGTTGTTAAAAACATTGGAAATGGACCTTTTTACCAAGTTCTAAAATCTCAGAGTTTTGCACAGAAATCTTCTATTACCAGTCAATTACTTACCACTGGAAAAATACCAGACTCAAAATTTAACTGAACAGGACAGAATACAGAGGGATACACATATCACTGGTCTTGTGGACCTGTGAATCAACGAAACAGAACTCAACCTCAGACAATGAACTCAGAGCTGCAGCCCCTGAATTTAAACCCTTAAGGCGAAGTACTCAATCACTGCCAAAACCAAGCACATCACCCCGAGTTGCTGTGCAAAACCCAAACATGTCAATCCCAGCTGTCGCACTTCATTCAGTGCCAAGGCCAGCGCCTATTGTCAGCTGATGTTACACCGAACGAGACATATGAAAGGGACAATGTCAATGAAAATATTACTGTTGAAAACAATTATTTGGAAACGGCTACTTCAGGTAAACAATGTGATAAGGTGTCAGATTCAAATGCACATGAGGATATCACAACAGCACGGAGATCAATCTGAACAGTGAAACCGAGGGAAATTCTCACCTACAACCAGTTTGGACAGCCATCTTACCAAGCATGGAAAACATGATGTTTGCCTGTGTGCCTGACCCAACCCCCTACTACCCAGCACAACCTGACGTGTACTATTACTCCCCACCCGTTTGGACATGTTAGGTGTTAGGACAAAAGATTACAAGGACCTTGATATGTGATGTTTTTTGTACTGTGTTTAACCTGACTTGAGACATTGGTACAAGATGCCGTAGTCTTCTTTTAAAGCGGGGAGAGTGTAGTAGGATTGAAAATGCCTCATCAAATCTTTAATTTAAAACAGACACCACCTTAATTTTCTGGGTGATTTACCAATTTTTTTATTGTTATGAGTTTATACACTACCAAACCAGCAGATGGTGCTGTAAGTGTAGCTGTGGACTAGAGGGGTATGCGCAGCTTCAGAAGTAAACACTGTGGCCGACTGATGAACGTATCCTGTTGTTTGTCGGCAGTCTGTCCACCGTAGTTTATTGGCTACACAGGGAAGACTATCTGTGTGCCACTTGTTACCGCTCAGCTTTCCCTCGAGCTGGCACTAACACTATTGTGGAGTATAAATATGCTATGGTAGTGTGGAATGGGTGGACGATTCAGAAAGGGTCTGTTTCAACAATGTTAAATGCTCTATGTGATGGAGATACAAAAATAGTCAGAGAGAACAGAAAAGATATGAAAGCAATTGTGGAGTCATTGCATTTCACTGCATGCCAGGGACTTTCACAAAGAGGAGACAGAGAATGACACTCACCCAGGGAAACTTCCTTTAACTTTTACAGATTCTAAGCAAATTTGACAAAACAATTGCAGAAAAGATAGCAGATATTCCAAGAAATGGAAAGTACGCGCAGATAAGTGATGAAATACAAGATGCTGAAATGTCTGCTTTAAAGGTAGATGAAAGTAAGGACCTGAGTAAAATGGAACAAGTATCTTTGGTGGTGCACGATGTGAAAAATGATGTCGTGGAAGGATTTCTCCATTTCATGCCAGTTGATGGTTTAGACACAGTCATCTTTTTACTATAATCATTCTCAGTAAATGTAACATTGATTACACTGCCTGTATTGGGCAGTGTTATGACAGCACTGCATTAATGTCCGGTGTTCACACTGGGGTTTAAGAAAAATTCAGAAGAGGTCCCTCGCGTAATCTACATTAATTGGCATGCACACCGACTCAATCAAGTTTTGGTGGACCGTGTCAGAAATGTGAAGCCAGCAGGGGATTTCTTTTTTACTATTATACAAGATACATACAAGTTTACCTCAGCCTTCTCACCAACTCATTGACCTTAAAGAAATTGTCTGATACGCACTGGTCCTGCCAGTACTAATCGCCGTGGGCAGTGCAAAAAATAACTTCCTGCCAGCATTGCAACTTTAAATGACAATAAAGCGCAACCAAATCCACACAGAGCCACTGATGAACAGTCATTACTCTCCTTCATTGATGCTGAATTCATCCTGCAACTTATCCTGTTTGAGGATCATTTTCGTGCAGCAAAGTTCATGTCTGAGACGCTAGTCCCTTGATCTTTTGCTGGAGACTGCCACCGACCTTTATTTTAATACATAGTGGAGGACACGCAGTAGCAGCCACATGCTTCATGTTTGGGGATTCGTCCACCGTCCCTGGTGTCTCTAGTGTCACAGGAATCCTGAAATTGATTGCACATGATTAAAATGTGTTAAAATGACATTTATCCCTCTTCAACTAAAAAAATATGTCATTTTAGCAGATTCTAATCATATGCAACCGATGTAATTTTCCAATTAAATTCAAAGGATTGTTTTCTTGTGCTGTCATCACTGTTGTCACATACGCAGAGGTTTCATCGACTGTTCCTTTGCGTCTCCCCAGTGTCTGTGATGCAATTACACTCCAACAACCTGCTGCTGCTGCCCGCCCGTGTCCTCACCCATGCTGTGCTGGACTCATGAGTGTAGGGGCAATAGGCGGCATGAGCTTCATCAATTTATAGGATACCCTTTACTCCAAGGTGTTGTGTTCAAGTTACAATCTCTATAGAGGTGTGGGTTCAAATCCCACTCCTGACAGTGTCTAATGTATAAAGACAATGTACCCATTCTGTCTTTTATTTCCTTTTTTGTGAGTGCGCCTCTGCTGGGGGAATTCAATGCTCACATGGCTAGTGAAAATGTGACCCGGAAGGGCGTGATAAAGGCAAAGGCCTCCTCACCCCTCCCCGATCTGAGCGGGAGTAGTGCTTACTTATAGGAATAATGTGCTCGTCACAGACTGTCAATAATGAACACCATCTTCACACATAAGGGTTTCCAGATGAGCACTTGACACCAGGACAACCTAAGGCCGCAGTTCGATGATCAACTTTGTGGTGATGTCATCGGACTTTTTGCTTTTCTTGGACACTAGGGTCAAAAGAGGGGCGGAGCTGCAATCTGATTCCCACCGGGTGGTGTGTTTGCTTCGATGTCGGGGGCAGATGTAATTTCGACCTGAAAGAGAATTACGTATTGTGAGGGTGTGCTGGTAATGTCTTGCAGAGTTCCCAGTCAGAAGGAGCTTCAACTCCCACCTCCGGCAAAACATTGTCCATGTCCCGGGGGAAGCAGGGGACATTAAGTCCGAGTGGTCCATGTTCTGTTAACAGACTTTGTCTTCATTCTCATGCTCTTGACTTGGATTCCTACATTTCAGATGAGTATTGAATCAGTAAGTCAGAGCCACTGGCATGCATATAAACATCAGAAAACTATGATGCAATGAAAAACAACACAATTGAAGTCTGTCGGAGTGGCCGAGCCGTCCAAGCAACTCCATTCACGTTGCAGTCTCTACGGGTATGCTGGTTGAAATTCTGCTTCGAGTGTGATGAGACTGACAAAAACTGTCGGTTTCCTCTCCTTGGCTTTCCAGTCCAACAGAAATTGGTACTAGAGTGTTATCATTGTTTCTGCCCTATACTGCAACAAAACAACATTTCATTTTCATATTTGTGAGGATGGCCCAGCGTGCCAAGTTGGTGAATTACATTTACAAAGTCTATGCATATGACCCACAAACACTTGGTTCCTGTCCTCTGTTGTCCAGTAACGGGAGGGGAAAATGTGTGTTTTACAAGCAGAAGGAGTTTGTACTCATTTACCTCAAATAGAGCTTAATTTATACTAAACAGGCAAGCTGCATTGGCCGGGAATCGTACCCGGGCCTCCCATGCGGCAGGCGAGAATTCGACCACTGAACCACCGATGCTTGTTATGGAGGATCTTGCACTTTGACCACATTCCGATGCTCTCGACCGGGTCGCCCACCGGATGAGCAGACCCCCTGGGCTGAATAAAGACCTGTGTTCCTTCTAAACAAGACAGTACAAGACTGTCAGGAAGGCCGAGCGGTCAATAGCGCTACATTCAGGTTGCACTCTCTGTGGAGGTGTGGGTTCGAAACCTACTCCTGACATTGTCTAATGTATAAAAACAATGTGTCTATTCTGTCTTTTATTTCCTTTTTGTGAGTGTGCATCTGCTGGGGGAATTCAATGCTCACATGGCTCGTGACAATGTGACCCGGAAGGGCGTGATAAATGTACGTATTGTGAGGGTGTGCTGGTAATGTCTTGCAGAGTCCTCAGTCAGAAGGAGCTTCAACTCCCACCTCCAGCAAAACTTTGTCCATGTCCCGGAGGAAGCAGGGGACATTTAGTCTGAGTGGTCCATGTTCTGTCAACAGACTTTGTTTTCATTCTCATGCTCTTGATTTGGCAAATGATTGGCAACAAGGTCAAATACAATGCATTGTACTCTCCTCGTACTGAATGTTTTTGTATTCAGAGTGCCACGGTAGACGGGGAATGTTGGAGCATGTGACTTTGGCACGATTCCATGGCAGAGAGCTCTCAGACCATGAGGACGGCGCACAGCTGTTGAACTCGCTGCTGGACTCACTGTGGTCCGAGGGGCCTGCAGATTGGGGGTCTATGTGCATCCGTGACTCCAGTAACATTCGAGGTACACTCAACTGCTTTTGTTAACGTGCCGTAGTATCCCTGTAAACAAGAGGCCGCTGAAGACATCGCAGACCCAAATTAGCAGGATAAGAAATGGATGCTGAGGGAAATGATGTTGTTAAAAAGGATCAGTTAATTTACTTTCTCCCTGCAGTAACAGTTGATGTAGTGCGCGGCGCCAGAGGAAGAAAAACGTGAGTGGCAAGAGAAAGATGCTGATTATGATGACATGGAGAAGCTGTGATTTGGCCCGACAAGAGGCCCTGGGAGACTGGTCTTAACTACAGGAAAGTTCATGTGGTGAGTGGTTGAGGAAGCACACGCCCCGGCACATAAGAGTTATGTGTCAATGCTGTACTAGCTGCGCTTTTGGTGGCACCCTGATCTCCTGCGTAATGTAAAAGAATCTTGTGTTTTTTGTGATATATGACAAGATTTCAGTGTTGGCGCGACAACGAAAAGGGAACTGCAACACACTGAGATGGGCCGATGCCCGAATGATGTGGTGGTAATGGACTGAACCGACAATGGTGGTCCCAGTCCAAGGCATAAGGTACTTATTAATGATTGTCAACACTTTTTCTGGATGGCCCAAAGGCTATCCTTGTCCAAAAGAAGATGCGCCGTCTGTCGTCAAAGCGCTGGTTAACCATTATATCCCGACGCATGAGTTTCCACGTGTAATCAGATCGGACAAGTGGTTCTAGGTGTCACAGACATGTCCTGCGCAGGTCTCTATTGTAAAAAAACATGGACTAAATGTGAATGGTATCAATATTCTGTGTGATACGTTTTATAAATTGTGTACCCAATATAAAGTAAACCCTAGAACTTTGATGAATAAAATCATATGACTACATATGTAAACATTTATAAAGCGCTTTAAAGGGTACCCATTATATTTTTGAACTAAATAAATAAGATATACGTATTGTATGTATACATAGGTATGCATACGATATTCTGGAAGATAAATTAAATAATATATAAATTAACGCGTGTGCCCGGCGGATGTGATCAAGCCAGAGTGGCATCGCGACTTTCTACTTCCGGGTCAGCAGAGCGGACCAGAGCGGCTCTATGTGCCCGGGATAACAGCCTGAAAACAGTACCGGATGTTTTTGGTGTCAGAAAACGGTTCGGAGTTTGATGGAGACTTGCTATCTGAGCTGGTGAATGGGATTTGACATGTATTGCTTAGAGCGCGGCGACACAGTTCTGAGGACTAGAGTTCAATCCCCGGCCCCGCCTGTGTGGAGTTTGTATGTTCTCCCCGTGCCTGTGTGGGTTTTCTCCGGGCACTCCAGTTTCCTCCCTCTTCTTTTCCTTTCAGCTTGGCCCTTGAGGGGTCGCCACAGCGCCTCATCCTTTTCCATGTCAGCCTATCTCCTGCATCCTCCTCTCGAACACCAACTGCCCTCATGTCTTCCCTTACGACATCCATCAACCTTCTCTTTGGTCTTCCACTAGCTCTCTTGCCTGGCAGCGCCATCCTCATCATACTTCTACCACTATACAAGCTATTTCTCCTCTGGACGTGTCCAAACAATCGAAGTCTGCTCTCTCTAACTGTCTCCAAAACATCGAACCTCGGCTGTCCCTCTCATTTCTAATTTTATCCAACCTGGTCACTCCGAGAGCGAACCTCAACATCTTCATTTCCGCCACCTCCAGCTCTGGTTCCTGTTGTCTCTTCAGTGCCACTGTCTCTAATCAGAACATCATGGCTGGTCTCACCACTGTTTTATAAACTTTGGCCTTCATCCGAGCAGAGACTCTTCTGTCACATAACACACCTGACACCTTCCTCCACCCGTTCCAACCTGCTTGGACCCGTTTCTTCACTTCCTGACCACACTCACCATTGCTCTGGACGGTTGACCCCAAGTATTTAAAGTCCTCCACCCTTGCTATCTCGTCTCCCTGTAGCCTCAATCTTCCCCCACCACCCCTCTAATTCATGCACATATATTCTGTTTTATTTCGGCTAATTTTCATTCCTCTGCTTTCCAGTGCATGCCTCCATCTTTCTAACTGTTCCTCCACCTGCTCCCTGCTTTCACTGCAGATCACAATGTCATCTGCAAACATCATGGTCCACGGGGATTCCAGTCTAACCTCATCTGTCAGCCTATCCATCACCACTGCAAACAGGAAGGGGGCTCAGGGCTGAACCCTGATGCAGTCCCACCTCCACCTTAAATTCGTCTGTCACACCTACAGCACACCTCACCGCTATTCTGCTGCCCTCGTACATGTCCTGAATTATTCTAACATACTTCTCTGCCACTCCAGCCTTCCGCATGCAGTACCACAGTTCCTCTCTGTCATACGCTTTCTCGAGATCTTCAAAGACACAATTTAGCTCCCTCTGACCTTCTCTGTCTTCTCTGTCAAGGCAAATAATGCATCTGTGGTACTCTTTCTAGGCATGAAACCATACTGTTGCTCGCAAATACTCAATTCTGTCCTGAGTCTAGCCTCCACTACTCTTTCCCATAACTTCATTGTGTGGCTCATCAAATTAATTCCTCTATAGTTCCCACAACTCTGCACATCACCCTTGTTCTTAAAAATGGGCACCAGCACACTTTTCCTCCATTCCTCAGGCATCTTCTCACGCACTAGAATTCTATTGAACAAGCTGGTCAAAAACTTCACAGCCACCTCTCCTAGATGCTTCCATACCTCCACAGGAATGTCATCAGGACCAACTCCCTTTCTATTTTTCATCCTCTTTAATGCCTTTCTAACTTTACCCTTACTAATCATTGCCACTTCCTGGTCCACCACACTTGCCTCTTGTACTCTCCCTTCCCTCTCATTTTCCTCATTCATCAACTGCTCGAAGTATTCTTTCCATCTAGCAAGCACACTGCTGGCACCAGCCAACATATTTCCATCTCTATCCTTCATCACCCTAACCTGCTGCACATCCTTCCCATCTCTATCCCTCTGTCTGGCCAACCTGTATAGATCCTTTTCTCCTTGTTTAGTGTCCAACCTGGCATACATGTCATCATATGCCTCTTGTTTGGCCTTTGCCACCTCTACCTTTGCCCTGTGTCGCATCTCAATGCCTCTCCTCAGTCCTCTCAGTGTCCCACTTCTTCTTAGCGAAACCTTTTCCTTGTATGATTTCCTGTACTATGAGGTTCCACCACCAAGTCTCCTTCTCTGCTCTCCTGCCAGAAGATACACCAAGTACTCTCCTGCTGCCTCTCTGATCACCTTTGCTGCAGTGGTCCATTCCAGATGTGTCAAGGTGAGTTGCTACTTATGCTACATACGTCATGAGACTGCCTAATTTGCATCATGTACAAGGAAAATGTGTGGAGTACATGTTTTTGAGAATGGCTAATATGGTTAATATGGAGGATTAATCTGTTTGATTGTCTCCCCAGATTCAGCATTAGAGCAGGGAGGACAAAGAGGATTTTTCCATCTGTCTGGCAAGTAAATTCCATCCATCCATCCATCCATTTTCTGAGCCACTTCTCCTCACTAGGGTCGCGGGCGTGCTGGAGCCTATCCCAGCTGTCATCGGGCAGGAGGCGGGGTACACCCTGAACTGGTTACCAGCCAATCGCAGGGCACATAGTAACAAACAACCATTTGCACTCACAGTCATGCCAACGGGCAATTTAGAGTCTCCAATTAATGCATGTTTTTGGGATGTGGGAGGAAACCAGAGTGCCCGGAGAAAACCCACGCAGGCACGGGGAGAACATGCAAACTCCACACAGGCGGGGCCGGGGATTGAACCCGGGTCCTCAGAACTGTGAGGCTGACGCTCTAACCAGTCGGCCACCGTGCCGCCTGGCAAGTAAACTTTGAGGTTTATTTATTTGCATTCTGTCTCCTAAGTCAGGTTGATTCCAACAATTTGCGGACAAGCGGAGAGCTACATTTTGAGCAAAAGGGTAATAATAGTAAAGCACCATAAATAGATTAATAAATACAAGGTAAGGCTTCTTGAGGAAATAGCAGACAGAATAATCTGGGATGTTCTTCTGTGACCCAGAGCTCTTAAATCGCAGGGGACTGGCACCAAAATGTTTATGACAGGACACAAGTGTCCCAGCTGGGGAAGGGGAGGGGCAGCTTTACGACGGGGCGTAAATTGTAAGTTTGTAAGTTTTACGAGTTTATGGGATTGCATAGGCCAGGGAGAGATTTACAATAGGATCGTATAATTACTGCAATGGATAGAGGCCTGGGCAGTAGTAGTTGAGGGTGACATGATTTGATAATTTGCCATATGTAACATTGGGAATTAGGGGATTTAGGCAAACAATTAGTTACGGTATATTAATGAAAGCAATGAAGGACACCTGTAGACTTGTAAATGTACCTGGGCAGAATTAACGTGTGGTTGGTGGTGCGACATCTTGCCAAGCCACTTCTTTTACACCTGGATAGTGATAAAAATTAATTATTATTAGCCTGAGCTCTTTTTAAATCATCACTCGAGCAGAACTATCGCTTTACTGAGGAGGAAGACCTAGTGTAGTGATGGTAATATTTATTTTAAACCTATCAACCTTCAACTACAAGCTGCGTGATTGCAGTAGTTGGGTTGACTGATCGCCCAAACAGGAACAAGGGAAGTTGGATATTAATTGCGTTAAAGAAGCCTCAGGTGGCTGTACAAGTTTCATAACTCTCGAATTATGGATGTGGATCCGCAAACTGGGTAAGAACGCTAATGCTTCAAAATGGGATGGTTCGGTGTTATGGTTCAACCAGTAAGTGTGCTGTGTTCAGTTTTGTCTGTGTGGTGTAAATGAGAGGACATTCACTCCTGGGTCCAGGTCAATGTTGTTGTCTGAGAAGTCTCACTTGTCACGTCACGTTAATTGTTTATGTTTTGTGTTTAATGTTTGTGTCGTCTTAAAAGCAGAAATGGAGCACAACTGAAGCTGGCTAACAGAAGTAATGAAGGATGTGATCACGTGCAAGAGACTATAGACCTTTAGTTACCAAGGACAGTGTGACTGACGAGAGAATACGGTCCACACAGACTGTTGAATGACTGATTTGTTGAAATAACATTATTTTACAGGATGCCCAGGAGGATGCAGCTTGATAGTGTTGTTGTATTGCAGGTTGTTGGAGTGCTGACTTAACGCTAATTTTTATGTGATTCTTGGTCAATTGACATTAACACTTTTGTGAGACAAGTTAACAATTGGTTGGGAAATAATATCAATGTTGGGTGACAATTGCCTTCCCTTCTCTGGAGTATGTATAAAGGAATTATGTAGTCCACCCCTTTAGCAGGAGTAGCTTTTGGAGAGTTGTGATTAATTTATATAAGGGTTTGTTTGCAGGTCTTGTCAGCTGGGCCTCTGCGACAGGGAAGACGACCTGTTTGATTGTGTATGGTGTTGTGTGTGGATATTGTGTTTTGGTGTTAAATTGGTCATTTAGCATGGGGGGAAATATATACATCCTGTATGTCTGGTCAAAGAAGGTCATAATCATGACTCTGGTGATCTCCCTGATTATAGTTACAGGAATCTATTTCGGAATGCCTTCAAAACAAAAAGAACAAGTGGAAAAGAGGGCAGTGAAGCCAACAGGAGCCCTAGAGTTGAACTACATGCTGGGGGAAAGGACGCTAAATTTTACTGCTGCGACGAAATTCGAGTCGACCTGTGCCTACCAGCTGATGACTAATGAAGGGTGAGTGCCAGCGCTGTGACCACGTGTATCCTCTAACTAAGATGAAAGGCGCTCCTCTCTATGATGCCGAAATGGTTCCGTCCCTACCTTGCATCTTCCAAAAGTAAATAAAAGTAAGGTGACTTTAGGCCCCAATAACAAACTTTCCAGATCAATTAGCCACCCGGATCCACAATTTTGTAAGTTCACACCCTTTATTGACTATTATGATGCGGACCAATTGAGTAAGAAAAGATCTCATTTGTGGTGGATGGTCTGTTGTGCGACTTGCTACGCAGTGGATGGACAGGCACTTGTGCATTGGTTTCTATGATAACCCCCACAGTGATCAAGCCTCTCTCTCAGCAGGAAATCAACTATATGGCAGATTTCACCTGAGAGCGTGACTGGTGTGGGGGGTGTATTATTCATTTTCTTGTCCTCAGGTTTGCTCTCAAGGCCTTTGAAGGGAAGGACCCCCACGGCCCAAGATCTGCAGCTGCCGCTGGAAGAGGACATGGAGACCATGAGCGCGCTCGCTGCCTTGAACGACGCCTTTGTATCCCCTTCTTAAGTTTTTTGCATTTGCTGTGTTTAGATTAGGTTTTATTGAGTATTGGAGTGAAATAGGCTGCAGGTATAGTGGGTGTTGATCTCTGATTATCAAATAGGGGGATTGAAGGTGATATAGAGTTTTATGGCGTAACTGGTCTGGGGCGTAAACAAGGAGGTTTATTGCAGTATAGCATATAATGTAAATCAGATAAGGGTGTGGGAGTGTGTTGCAAGAAGGCTCCCAGCAGGGTGCTTGTGGAGGCCACAAAGAACAGATGTTGAAGAAGACAATGACTGCGGGGGGGGGGGGGGGGGGGGGGGGGCACTGTAAACATGAGATGCAAGACTGTGGAGACAGGGTCTGGAGCCAGCGGCAAATGGTCATCATTCTGCAGAGCAATGATGACGTCAGATGGGACCATGGACCAATCAGACGACAGCCATTCCATACTTCCTCTTTCAAACATTGTATAAGTCAGAGGCAAGAACAGATAGCTTTGTTCAGTCTGTGCTGTCTCTGCTGAGGCTAGGATAAGCGTAGCTGCTGACCCAGAGCTCTGTAAAATGTATAGACTCCTCTGTCAGGAATAAATTGGTTGACTTTTAACACGTTATAATTGTTATTCCACGCAAATGAACACGCATGGAACCTCGAGAGTAATAGATTATAATAAAATTATAACTGTGGTCCAAGGCGCTGCATTCAGGTTGCAGTCTCGATGGAGGCGTGGGTTCCAATGCCACTCCTGACAGTGTCTAACGTATAAAGACAATGTGTCCATTCTGTCTCCGATTTCCTTTTTGTGAGTGCGCCTCTGCTGGGGGAATTAAATGCTCACATGGCGAGTGACAATGTGACCCGGAAGAGCGTGATAAAGGTGAACGCCTCCTGACCCCTCCCCGATCTGAGCGCGCGTAGTGCTTACTTATAGGAATAATGTGCTCATCACAACCTGTCAATAATGAACACCATCTTCACACATAAGGGTTTCCAGATGAGCACTTGACACGAGGACAAACTAAGGCCGCAGTTTGATGATCAACTTTGTGGTCATGTCATCGGACTTGCCGTCTGTCAACAGACTTTGTCTTCATTCTCATGCTCTTGACTTGGATTCCTACATTTCAGATGAGTATTGAGTCAGTAAGTCAGAGGCACTGGCATGCATATAAACATCAGAAAACTATGATGCCATGAAAAACAACACAATGGATGTCTGTGGGAGTGGTCGAGCCGTCCGAGCAACTCCATTCAGGTTGCAGTCTCTATGGGTATGGGGGTTGAAATTCTGCTTCTTGTGTGATTAGACTGACAAAAACTGTCTGTTTCCTCTCCTTGGCTTTTCAGTCCAACAGAAATTGGTACAAATAGTGTGTTATCATTGTTTTTGCTCAACAGTGCCACGAAACAACACAAGGGATATTTGTGAGGATGGCCCAGCGCGCCAAGTTGGTGAGTTATGTTCGCAAAGTCTATGCATATGACCCACTTCTGACAAGATGTGACCAACAAACACTTGGTTCCTGTCCTCAGTAGTCCAGTACCGGTCGGGGAGAAGCAGAATGAGATTGTACTCTTTTACCTCAGATAGAGCTTAATATACACAAAACAGTCAAAATGCATTGGCCGGGAATCAGACCTGGGCCTCCCGCGTGACAGGTGAGAATTCTACCACTGAACCACCAATGCTTGGTATAGTGGCTCTTGTATTTTGACTACATGCCTATGCTCTCGAACGGGTCGCCCAACGGATGACCAGACCCTGGGGTGAATAAAGACTTACACGCTTGGCTCCTTCTAAACAACGCAGTAAACCACTGTCAGGATGGCCGAGGCGCTGCATTCCGGTTGTAGTCTCTATGGAGGTGTGGGTTCAAATCCTATTCCTAACAGTGTCTAATGTATAAAGACAATGTGTCCAATCTGTCTTTTATTTCCTTTTTTGTGAGTGCGCCTCTGCTGGGGAATTCAATGCTCACATAGCTCATGACAATGTGACCCGGAAGGGCGTGATCAAGGTGACCATTCCCATGCCCATGTCGCAAGGGGGGAAGTCCCTCCATCCATTTTCTGAGCCGCTTCTCCTCACTAGGGTCGCGGGGGTGCTGGAGCCTATCCCAGGTGTCATCGGGCAGGAGGCGGGGTACACCCTGAAATGGTTGCCAGCCAATCGCAGGGCACATAGGAACAAACAACCATTCGCACTCACAGTCATGCCTACGGGCAATTTAGAGTCTCCAATTCTTGTACAAGGGGGGAAGTGAAGCGGAAAATTACGAAAGAATATGGTTTTTGGGCACCATATTTGCTGCAACAAATTGACTATATTTTCGGCAGATGCATCATATGTCTGAAAATAAATGTCAGGAGAGGGGCGATGACACCTCCAGGTTATATTCCATCCCCCAACGGGCCAATGCGGTAACTAGTTGAGGACTTTGTTGATATGACAAAACCTATTGAGGGGAAAAGATCAAAGATATTTGCTGGTGGTCGTGGATAGATTTTCACAATGGCCTGAAGCGTGCCCAACTAAGTTGTTGTGAGCTCATAAGCCGGTGGGGACTTCCAGTTCGGATTTCCTCGGATAATAAAACGGTCAGAATAATTTTCCAAAAATCCGGAATTACGCAGCGATTGGGAGCTGTGAATCATCCGCAAAGTCAGGGCATTTGTGAAAAGATGAACGGCATGCTGAAACATCGAATTGTTAAAATTTGTCAATATATGGGACTCAACTGGATAGCCGCGCTTCCTTTTGCGTTAATGGCATGTCGGTCGAGTGAACTTTGCGACTTACACATGATGCCACATGAATTGGTTACAGGTAGACGAATGCCGTCACCATGTTTGCGCATTAGTGGGAAAGGTCCGAGTGTCCCTTTTGGAAACTGAGATGAAGCCGTATGTCAAGTATTTGTCGACTTTACATAGGTCTATATCGACATATGTTGTTGACAGGCAGAAGCAAGTCGAAGCGCAAGAGAGACTCAGGGAACATAGAAAGAACACAGTGCAACCTGGTGACAAGGTATTTGTGAATGTTTTCAGGAGGAAATGGTTCAACGAACACCAACAAGGTCCATTTGAAGTTGTTCGTAGCACTGGCACAGTGGTCCAGGTTAAAGGGTCACCAACCTGGTACCATTTGTCAGACTGTGTCAAAGTACCAGAAAAAGAAACCACACAAAGGTATAGACATGAGAAGGATGGCCCCGAACCACTTCATGTCCCCGAAGGAGAAGATGAAGGAGAAGTACAAGCGGATCTTCAACATAAAACGTAAAATACAATCCACGGGGGATATAGCCTCGACTGATCCTGAGCTACATGCTCTGGGCACCAACAATGACACACTCGTTGAGGGAAGAGAAAAAAGGTTCAGCAACATCAATCTACAACACGCCCCATAGGAACTCAAGTTCACGCCTTCAGAACCTAGAATGACCCATGTCATCGAGAGCAGTAAACACCCAGTCCGCGGAACAGCTACCACCACCGGACCTAGGTGTCCAAGACCAGCCCGTCAAAGAAGTAAACCTACTCGTTATGATGATTACGATTGAGGGAGTTCTGGGGAATTCCATTTTACTACCATGTGGGTGTCCGCAGTATGATACTGTTCTTTGGGAAAAAACTTGATCTGCCAAGGTTAACTTTCGACAATAATTTCTTGTTGTTTAATACTTTGAAGAGGTTTGAGGTCAAAGGTGACTGTGCACTATTCATACAGCGTGTCCAAACCACAGACTGGGTACCATATACATGTTCTTGTATCAGACCGGAAGCGAATAATCGAGGTAACCTTACTAAATGGTTAACGCTTACCTATAAGACCCATTTTGTCGACGTAGTAGAAGAAAAAGGACGAGTTAGAGTCCCCTCTCAGGGGATAACTATTAAAGGAAGTATCATTTCCTCTCAAGGCAGTAGACGGAATAAAGATCCCGTGAAGTCTGATGGTGAAAGGAAAACTGCGGTTCTGACCTCTCAAGGTGAACACACAGAGAACAGGTTAGTCGCACGTGAAATGGAGTAGAACTATTTTTTCAGGCCGGTGGGGTCACAAGAAGTAGCAAACAATGATTTAGGGGATTTAAACAAACGTCAAGCCAAATGGAAGGCCTTTGGCTTTTGACACCTCAGCAACATGACTTGAGTTCTTTGTCACATTTCTGTGGGGCCAATTATACATTACTCGTGGACTCACTGTAGTAGTCTCGCCACACTACACTATTTGCATATCTGTTGTTGACCAATACTGGCCACTCATGCCAGAGTAGCATCTGCTCCATTTACACACTGATTGAGGAGTATCTGCAACATTTGCACAATCAACATTGTCCTAGATTATCGCACTACTCGTAATTTTAAACTGCATACACTCCTTGAAGTCTCGGCGCCCTTTGCACAATGGTCATTGCACCGGACTATTACAATATTAGTCATTCGAACTGCTCTAAGTGCTAGAGGACTCTGCATCGTTTGCACAATTGTCCAAAAAAAATAAAATTAAATACAATTTAAAAAATGGACCTTACCAGATAACTAGCAACCAGAGTCCAGGAAGGTTTATGGGAATTTTGGAGTGTGTATATTACTTGATGAAATTTTTAAGTTCAACCATTTGGAGATAGGCTCAAGACCTATTCAGTGACATTTTATTTACAAGCCAAGGGTCAACGTGTGACGTTGCAGGTAACAAACCATACGTTAGTTGGAAACAGTACTATGGGGAATTTTAAAGATATTTGGTGGGTCTGTGGAGATAAGGCTTACATATTTTTTACCTTATGGTTGTACTGGATTATACTATGCGGCAACATTACGGCTTCCGTATGATGTAATAACTATTAAGCGAGGTGAGGGGCCTGTTAATGTTCAACCTATTGAAGTTAAGGATGCCAAGGACTAAGAGAAAATTGGCGCAGTTACACAAATTGGAGGCATATCATTGGTGTATTAGTTTAGGAGAAAAATGGGGCATTGGATTTTTCCCATGGTATGGAGTGACATTTTTAGCTGATCACATTGATAATATAATGTACACTTTGCAGGGTTTTGCTAATGAAATGATGAAGTGATTCGAGCTTTCGTCAAATACACAGAGAAGCCATCGACTAACTCTGCTTAAACACGACATAGCACTGGACTACATTTTGGCCAGGCAGGGTGGTTTGTGTGTTTCTCTGAATTTGACCGGAGATGCTTGTTACACTTTGATACCAGACAACTCAGATAATATCACCGTAGTGGAAGCGTTAAAGGTCATAAGACATGCTTTTGGCCCATCGGCTGAAGCTGGGTGGTCAGCCAATACTTGGTTACAAGATAGGTTTGGGCCTATGGGTGCAGTGTTACTTCAAATGATGGCAGCGCTCGGATTGGCTTTGTGTGTCATGTTATGCTTCTGCACCTTGCTGCTCACATTTTCCAAGGCCATGATCCTCCGGTGGGTTGGCGTTGTAATGCCGGGAGACATAATACAATTGCCAATATTAAAGGGTGATGAAACTAATGGTGATGTGGTAACAATGGAGTCCACGGTACTAGATGCATATCCAATGTGAACTTTGTGTGTATTGTTTTTAATTCGACGTTAAGTCATTTTCTGTGCAAAGATTCCTTTGTGCTGTTTTGTTTCATAAGAGTGATGTTCAGTGGTGTACGCACAGGAGTCATGTCCACATTGATTGGAGACCTAAGGCAATGCAAGGCGGGTATTGGGCAGTTAAGTATTAAGCGACTTTCCTTGCTGGTTCGGCTCGAGCTCTGTGGACATGACTGCTCTCCATATGATGTATTGTTAGCTATCCGGTTGAATTTGTTGTATTATGTTTGATTTTGTTGCGAAATACTGGCAGATGTTTTTGTTTTTCCAGGAGTGTTCTGGAGCTGTTCGGGGTCCCGCTTGTGTAGACCTGGACTCTGGGATTTGTTCTTGGACTGTGATTATGGACAGCGGGCCCCGGGCTGCATGGTTAAAAGTTTCTTCAGCAATGTCACGAACTGTAGACCATATGGAGGGGGGACCACTATTAAGAATTGTTTCTGTTTTCGGTTGTGTGTATTTTAAATGTTTGGTTCCACAGTTTTATTTTTGTGGTTTACTCTGTTTTTGTTCATTTATTTCGATGATTGTATTATTCTGTTGTGCATGTTTTGTCATCCGTGTCAGGGTCCCTTTGGGCGATTTGCTGTACGGGGCTTTGAAGGAGGCTTGATATGGCTCTCTCTCTTTTCCTCGTCTCTTCAGAGAAAGGTTTTTCGACTGAGAGCCGCGAAATTTTGGCGCTTCCACGAGGCTGCACGTACAAATGCATACATTTAGGATTGGCTCGTTATTGTTCGCGGGGAGGAGATTTGGTTTATTTGGCTGTTTGGTATTCACGGTGTGGCCTCAGGAGGCAACGAGGGGACGCAGGGAGTGATTTAGCCTTATTAGGATAATTGTTTTTCCTAGTTAATGGTAAACCTTAAGTAGATGCCTTGGAGCATGATAGACTGTCTTGACCAAGTAGATTCTTCCAAATTGTAGATAATAGGTTACCTTTTTGGGATAACGCTGGTTATTGCAATAG
Organism: Phycodurus eques; assembly: GCF_024500275.1. Taxonomy (NCBI): domain Eukaryota; kingdom Metazoa; phylum Chordata; class Actinopteri; order Syngnathiformes; family Syngnathidae; genus Phycodurus; species Phycodurus eques. The sequence goes on along the minus strand of NC_084532.1, from coordinate 5,091 downwards.
TAGTCTTTCGAACTGCTCTAAGTACAAGAGTACTCTGCATCTTTTTGCACAGTTGTCAAAAAAATTAAATAAATGTACCGGCATTACCGGATAACTAGCAACCCTTTATTGTTCAGTGACTGTTTTTTGTCAATATCTTTATGTCTCAAAAGTGTTCTCTGTCAATTGACTGTCTGTTGTCGTACGAGAGCGGCTCTGGTATTTTAGTAGTATAGCTAGTATTTTGTCTTTGTAGTGTATTCAATTAAATTGAAATAAATTAATTTGTTTGGACATACTTGGCAAATAAAGATGATTCTGATTCTGAAGAGGTGGTGACCAGGATGTGGAGGGTCCAAGGGATTTTGCATGCTCTTGTCTGTGTTTTGGCTGTGTGCAAGTTCTCAAATTCTCTAGTGTGTTTACTTTTCAAAATCTATGATCTGATCACACATTTGTTGTGTTGAGAATGAGTTTGCATCATCCACACAAAAAAATCCAAAATAGACCAACCAGCAATTGGAGAATAAAGATGACGCGATCCGCTCGAGATATTTTTAAGCGGAGAAAATTATTATTATTATTTTTTTTTTAAATATAAAATGTTGATTTTCAGGCAAACATGTGGCTTACGGCCATACTACCCTGAGAACGCCCGTTGTGTGGTAGAGTGGCTGCAAGTGTGGGCGTTTGGCACAGCTGCACTTGTTAGTAAAGCTTGAGCAGTACAGGCTGCAGGAGCTCTGTCCTCCTCTGGTTACCTGTTACCTGTGGTTTTTGCTTTTTGTTTAGATTTTTTTTTTTTGTTTGTGACCTTTTTCCTCCGAGGTTTGTAAAGGTGAAATTCACCACCACTGTACAGTCCCTGCCTTACTCGGCTAGGTTTGTCACAGCGACAGGTCCGGAGTACTTTCATGTTATTCACGATCGACAGGTTAAGGTTTGTCGAGGGTGTCTCTCTCCCAGCCATGTGTACACGGACAGTCCTGAGTTTCTGTGTAGGAAGTGTGGGGTCCAGGGGCATTATGCCCGCGAGTGTCAGGTGCCCAATTCGCAAAGGTATGCTACATGCAGGCAATATGTTCCTCTCTGTGTTGTGAAAAGGGGAAATTAGATGGGGGGATGCCTTGTGCACGGGCTGCTGATGCCAAGTCTTCCATCCTCCCTGTTTCGTTTGGATCGCTGGCTGCTGGTTTGGGGGAATCAAGTATGACACGTTTGCTGGTGGAGGCGCCTGTGACAGTGGGGGCTGGAGAGATTGTTCCTCGCCCTACTCTTGAACGGGGGGGAGGGGAGGAAAACCCTATCCCTGATGCCTGGGTGGCATAGGTTGAACCTGAGATGGGGGTGAGTGCTGGGCCGTCTCCACTCTCTGCCCTGAACAGGAGGATGCGACTATTGAATTTAGGCGTACTCCGAGGCCGACGATTAAAAGTCCTAAGCGGAGGAAAGAGCAAATACAGTCTGTGTCTTCTATTCAGAAGGGAGGCACCTCACAGAACAGTGAGGGGAGGCATCAGACTGGGCTCTCAGGAAGGGAGGTTTCGATGAGCAGCTGGCGCGTTTTCCCGTGCCACAGCGATTGCCCCCTCGTATTACCCGTTCCTCTGCCACCCTAGAACCTGTCCTGGACTCAGATGAGTCATATGGAGTGTGATGTGATGGAGCGGAAGAAACGGCAATGCGAAGGCACTGGAAAGGGCGGGCTTAAAAAATGTAAGTAGACTCGACGAGTCCATCTTTTCTTTTTTGCTTATGATGAATTTTCTTCTGGTGTCAGCAAATGCCTGTGGTCTTCGTAGTGACCATAAAATTCATAACATTATGTGCCACACCAAGTGGGATATATTGTGCTTGCAAGAAACCTGGTGGGAGGCCGAGCACGTTAAAATAATAGGAAATATGAAGCTGGGTTCGTTTCGTGTGGCATTAGGCACATCAAGGTCTTGTGGGGTTGCCATTTTGACGAAATGCGGGCCCTTAGGTTATCCCACCCTAGTGCATGCTGATAATCAGGGGTGATTCATTGTGGTCGAATATGAATGACCATTGAAGTTCCGGTTGATAAACATTTATGCTCCCAATGTGGAGTTATATAGGAGGGACTTTTTCCTCCATGTGTTCTCCTTTGTGATTGATAGAACATTGTTGATTAGGTGATTTCAATACATATCTCAGTAAACTGGATGTCAGTGTAAATAATGTTTTTAGGACTGATGTTAGCAGAAATTGTCTTTTAGATCTGATGACTGGTAGTAATATGGTAGAAATCTGGAGACTTTAAATCTAAGTCGGACAGTTTCTCCAGGGCGCAGATTGTCCAAAATGAACTGAAGTAATCACGCATCGATCTCTGTTCAACATCAGCCTCTCTTGTGCAGAACCTGGACAGGCCTCTGTACACATGGTCGAGTCAGAGTGACCATGCGTTGCTCTCCGTTGACCTGGTACTTGGGGGAAGTCAGAGGACCGGCGGGCTTTGGGTGCTAAACAACTCCCTTCTGAAGGATGATTGCTACGTTTCCAGGGTGAGCGGGCTCCTTGGCTGGGCTGAGATGGAGCTTGAATGTGTTGACAACGTTATAGACTGGTGGGAGAGTTTTAAAACGAGGATTAAAAGATACTGTAAGAAGAAAAACTGGTTAGAAGACAAAACTGGTTAGAGAAATTGGAGGAGAGGGCCGTAAGAAATCGGTTACTGGAAATTACGACAGATGCTGCGCATCGGCAGGGACCAGTAGACCCTGAGCTGTTCTTGCTGAGGAATAAATTGGAGTCAATGGAAATTAAAAAATGTAGAGGTGCGGTCGCTTAGGGCGAGGGCGCAATACGCAGTGGAAGGGGACGAGCTCCACTGCTTCTTTATTTGGACTCGAGAAAGCAAAAACAGAGTAAGGCCCATTTTAATTCTTTAGTGTCGAGAAGTTCTTGTTGAGGTTCGCTCTCGGAGTGACGCGGTTGGATAAAATTATAAATGAGCTCATCAGAGGGACAGTCGAGGTTGCGATGTTTTGGAGACAAAGTTAGAGAGAGCAGACTTTGATGGTTTTGGTCACGTCCTAGAGGAGAAATAGACCAAAGAGTAAGGTTGATGGATGTCGTGAGGGAAGACATGAGGGCAGTTGGTGTTCGAGAGAAGGATGCAGGAGATAGGCTTACATGGATAAAGGATGACGCGCTGTGGCGGACCCCTAAAGGGACAAGCCGAAAGGAAAAGAAGAAGAGTGTCGAGAAGATCAATAAGGTGCTATCGGATGATGGGGACATTTTGGAGGAAGTGGAGTGTTTTTACAAGATTTATTTTCATCACAATGCACCTGAAGTAATAATGCTCTGGAGGCAGTTGGTGCTTAAATAAGGCTTTGACCCAAGAGGATATGGAATGGTGTGAATGCTCAAATCTCTGAAGAAGAAGAAGAATCGATCTATTATTGTCATGAACATGCATGCATGCACCACGAAATTGTTCTCTGCATTTAACCAATCACAGTGAACACATACACATGTTAGTGGAACACACTGGAGCAGGGGGCTGCAGCTGAAGCGCCCGGGGAGCATTTCGGGGTATCAGTGTCTGCTCAAGGACACTCACAGCAGAAGTTTTTAAGCGCTATACTTCCATCGCATGCATTTTCTGAGCCGCTTCTCTTCACTAGGGTCCGCGGGCATGCTGGAGCGCTATCCCAGCCAACTATACGGGCAGAGACAGGGTACACCCTGAACTGGTTGCCACCCAATCGCAGCGGCACATACAAGCAAACAACCAATTGCACTCACATTCACATTCACACCTACGGGCAATTTAGAGTGCTTCAATTCATGCATGTTTTTGGGATGTGGGAGGAAACCGGAGTGGCCCGGAGAAAACCCACGCAGGCACGGGGAGAACATGCAAACTCCCACACAGGCGGGGCCAGGGATTGACCCCGCTCCTCAGAACTGTGAGGCTGACGTGCTAACCAGGCGCTATATTGTGCTATACTGCCTGGACGCTATATTGTCTTTGAATAATAACAAAAGCCCAGGGAGTGATGGAATAACTGCTGAATTTTACAAAGCGTTTGTAAGCCAACTCACGCCCATCATTGCATAAATTGCAATATGGGCGATATTGCATAGGGTTTTTACAAGTATGCAGACATTTGATCGGGTTTGCCCCGACTTTCAGCGAAGGATTGTTGCACTGATTTTTAACAGGAGGACCATACAAATCTTGGTAATTACAGCCCATTAGTTTGTTGAACAGTGACTACAAGGTCCAGCAAAAGTTTAGTTTAGCGAATAGGTTAAAGTGGTGATAGGCAATATTATTTCAGAAACACAAACATATACGCAGGGAAATTGGCTGACACAATTTTGACTCTAAAATATTGGATCAAACAGATGAATGATGGCGCGTGGGATCCATCTATGCGTTGATTTTGAGAAATAATTTTACAGAGTTGAGCATGAATTCTTATGGTGGTTTTGAAGAAGTTTGGTTTCGGTCAAATCTTCGTAGGGATGGATTCAGAGGTTATATTTAAGTGCTTTTAGTAGAGGATCAAAGTCCAATGGGTTGCTGACGCCCTGTGAGGCATGGGGAGGTCGGTGAGACAGGGATGCCTTTGTCCTCACTGCTTACAGCCTTGGTGGCGAACCGCTGGCCTGCCCGACTCAACACGCCCCAATACAGATATCAGGGTATTCTGACACCAGCAAACAATGAGTCTCGAATTATTCAATCTGCAGATATGCAGTCAAATACAATATGCAGATGACACCAATTTCGTAGTCAGGATGTAGAGAGTCTTTAAATGGCTCTCCGAACCTGAATGTTACTGCCAGGCGGCCTCTGCGCAAGATAAAGATCTAATAAGACGACTATGCTGTGTTTGGTGCGTCGTGTCACGGCTACTCCTTAGCACCTGGGGTTTTCGTGAGGCCGGAACAGCTACAAAGTTCTGGGGGTCTGTTGGGTAAGCTTGCGGAGGTATGTACATAGGAAAACAATTGCGGAGAACAATTTTTGAAATAAAATAGAAAGTTCAACTTAACGTATGGCGTTGAGAAATCTACCCTGAAACGTAAAGTCTCGTGATAAACGCTTCGGGTATTTTCAAGTTGGTACAT